>NW_017670255.1:1202558-1226743 GCF_001879085.1 Nicotiana attenuata | reverse complement strand
CCCTCCTCCCCCGTCCAAACTTTGTTATAATCCCAAACTTTTAATATTTATACTTTTTCCCTATTTTCAACTATAAATACCCCCTTATTCTTTTATTTTTCTTATAAAATTATTATCAATCTATTACAATCTCTCTCTAATTTTCTTTATACTTGCTACTATTGCTTAATTTATTCCAAAAAATAGTAACAAAATATTGAGGTTGTTACAATTTGTGAAAAAATTGTGAAGTTGGTGAATTGAAGTCTTTCACGATAATCAGTTTTCAACAAGTTATTCTTCAATTCGGTAAACTCGTTCCAACTCTTAAATTTTAATATTATAGTTTTGTTTGTTTTATTTATTTGCTATTACTTGATTAATTAAGATGGATTCCTCAAAAAATATTTTTGGTAAAAATAAGAATAAGGGAAAATTCAATAGTAGCGAATCTAGTGGTCATGATGTTCCTCCTCCCCTGCCCCCGGCTCCCCAAACCAAATCCCATATCTGTCCTACACCTACTATTTTTGATAGCGATAGTAGTTTATTACAATTTATCGTGAGTCAATTCTGTCATAATATTGCAGTCTGTGAACAATTAAACAATGAATTAATGAATGCTCTTTATTTTAATAATTATAATACTATTGATGAAAATGATGATGGGGGAATTGATCTTGATGAAACTCAACTGGATCTAGTCCTGCTTATAGAATAATTTCTTCACGTCACATAGGGCATTCTATTGCTAGCACAGTTACAGATATTTGCAGATATTTTTGCATTAGTGATAAAATAATGTCGGTTTTAATGGATAATGCTAAGCTACTAATAACACAAATGTTATACACTTGCTTACCACTACGCTAAATCCTGCATTTAGTAACATTTTTCATGTTAGATGTATTTGTCATATTTACCATTTAATTGTGGGTGATGGTATGAGAATTTTAATTATTCAAATTGAAAAGGTTAAAATGGCTCTTAACTGACTTTTTATTCAAACTGTAGAAGTAGACTTAGAGAATATTTTAAAAGATGCGATGAATGTGGACTAAGAGAAAGAAAGGTTCCTAAACCTTGTCCAACTATATGGAATTACATGTATGAAAGTTTGGTTGTTGCATATGAATACAGAAACCCCATAAACTCAACGTTTAATGCACATGTAAGTGATGATGATGAGCACCTTATGAATGAGGACTGAGCTAATGCTAAAATGCTTGTTATTTTTTAGAAAAATTTTATATTGCTACAAATGAATTTTCTGGGCAATATTATCCTACTATTTCTAACTGTTTAGTTTATATGGTAGAACTTGCAAATTTTGTTTGCTCATTTTTCAGAGGGTGGAAAAATTTATAAACTTGCTATTGATTTTATGAGAAAAAAGTTTTAAAAAATATTTTTTCCCTATTCTCCCTATTTATGGTATCGATGCTTTGTTAAATCCTTGTATGAAATTAGGAGGTCCTCAATTTGGTATGAAACTGTTTATAATGGTTTAGCACTTGAAGATGATGAGTTGGCTCAACTTCCGGAAGCAATAGCCTCAATTAGACTAAATGCTCAAACTATTTATAATGCTTATCAAGTTGCATTAAATCATGCTAGACAAATGTTCCAACTCCTTCTTCTTCTGATTCTCAATCATCTAAAAGAACCGCGGGAGTAAGAGCACTTAGTGTTTGGCGAGGTTTAGGGGTTTTCAAGGTTCTAGTAGTAATGATTTTTCACAACTAAGTAAGCTTGAAGTTCATTTGTCGTAGAGAATTGAGGAAGTGAATCTCGACGGCTCCTTTAATCTTTTGCAATGGTGGAAGGACAAAGAAAAACACTTTTCAGTTCTTTCAAGGATGGACCGAGACATTTTAACTATTCAAGCTTCAACAATGGCATCGGAGAGCGCTTTCAGTCAAGCAAAACTTCAAATCGGTGATTATAGAGCGTCTACCAGGGAGAGCTTGGAAAAATCAGTACTTTTCAGAGATTGGATTCGTTCGGAAGAAGAAATTTTGGACTTGCTGAATCACAACCAGACGAAGACGAAACTTACGAAGAAATGCTAGCTGAACTTGCGGAGGATGCTGCTTCGCCCGACAATGGAAGCGGCGATGACCAAGCTACTTTTCCGCCATCATCAACGGAAATTCCTCCAGAACTTGAAGGATTTATGAAGTTTGTAAGAGATACCATGTAACTTGTATGAACAAAAATTAGTATGTATTATGTACCTTGTATTTTGGCACAACTTGATTAGTTTCTTTTTCTTCTCAATGATGGTATTAGCACCTTGTTATGCTCATTCCATAAGGGGAGGAAGACTAAGAAAGATATTGCCATATTTTTTTAATGCTATAATAAAATTACAAGGCATTGCTTTGAAGATCTTTTTACAATATTTTTATCTTTAAATTTGAATTAAAAATTTAGGTCACAATTATATAATAAATTTACAAGGCATTGCCTTAGATATTTTTTAACATCTTTCTATTTAATTTTTTTTTTTAAAAAAATCACTATTTAGCAGTTGGGTAGCCCACTTAGCCCGCGACCCCAACCCGTTAAGCCGAGACCATGAGTTCACAGGGCCGGTCTCGGGCCGGTTCCTACAAAAAAACCGTTTAGCCCGGGACCGATAGACCCGTTTATATAGGGACCGGCCTGGGACGGGGCCCGTTTAGACCAGCCCACTTGGCCCGTTTAGGGCCCGGACCGGCCCACATGCCGCT
Source organism: Nicotiana attenuata (assembly GCF_001879085.1). Lineage (NCBI taxonomy): Eukaryota > Viridiplantae > Streptophyta > Magnoliopsida > Solanales > Solanaceae > Nicotiana > Nicotiana attenuata. Next base: position 1,224,029 of record NW_017670255.1, on the reverse strand, counting down.
CCTAATCTAACATAAATACTCACAAAACTTATAAAATTATTGTTTATTATTTACATTATAATAAAAGGTTTCTTTATAGTTTACAGCTTGTTTGGATGGTTGTTACCTATCGTATCGTATCGTATTGTTACTTTAAATACATTTTTTGTTTTGATTGTTACTTAAATTTTATTGTATCGTATCGTTAAATGCGTCGTTACGTAACGATGAAATGTGTTACTTTATGTAACGACCGATTTGGTGTGGTCGCATCGTTTCCTTGTGTTTTGCTCTCAATCTCACCCTTCATTATTATTAAATAATTTTATTTTATCATTTACCTACCTTTTTATATACAGTATCATATTTTTTTTATAATATTACAAGTTTATTCATCATATCAGAGGTGCGTGATACCATGAAACGACGCCAAAACGACACAATCCATCCAAACATTGTATTCATCAAACGATATAATACAATACAATACAATACGATACGATACATTATGAAATGATAAGTAACATGCAAACAAGCTGTTAGGAAAAGTGTCTTCAGTTGAAAGTGTTATGACACGGCAGACAGACACATTTAACAGGAGAACAGTGAACTTAAACATACGAGGATGACAGAGAATGTTATAAGACCAAAGAGTAGTTAGAAAAAATCATCGTATATAGTGTGCAAATACACAAACATCAGAAAATCGCTGTCCATTCTTCTTCATCTTGGCAGCCTTAGATTAGGGTTTTAGAAGGACCAGCTCTAGGGTTGCTGAAAATGGTGGCTGACCAGGCGAAGAAATCAAAGACAAGTGTGGAGGAAAACGCCGATCAAATTGACACTGAGCTTGTTCTCTCCATCGAGAAGCTTCAGGAAGTTCAAGATGAGCTTGAAAAGGTTTAATTCATAACTCTTTATATAATGCATGTTATTTTTTCTGAGCTTTCCTATGAGTCCTTGATTGTGGAATTTAGTGGAGTAATTTTTTTTTTTTTGGCCTTGTGTTTTGAATTGTTACTGCTTTTATATATGCTTCTGCATTATGGGGGTTGTTTTTTTTGTTATTTTTTTTTGTTGCTGATTCACTTGTTCAAGAGTAAGCAAAGACTTTTTTTTTGTTAGCTTTGTGCCCAAACAGAACAAATTGGACTCTTGATTTGACTGATTGTTGCCATTCTCTTTCTTTTATTACTTTTTCCATTCCCATGGTATGCTGTATTAGGATCATTTTTTTTTTTTTTTTGAATTTACTATAAGCTAAGATGTTGTTCGAGAAAATGTAGAGTGGGTAGACTGCTTTAAGTGTAAAGAAGGAAAAAAATCTGAAACTTGTTGTATTTGTTATGTTCCTCTGTAATTGGAAATGATTATTTGGTTAATTATCCTTTTGGATTTTTCTTAACACCGTAAATGACAAAGGGACGCGAAGCCAAGTTGGGAATTCTTTTGCTAGGAGTAGTGTACTTGTAACTTCTTATCGTATAGTGATGGACCGAATGGAACAAAAGAGGGGTCGGGGCTTAGTTGTGGATCCTTTGAGTTGTGATGTTGTAACCAAATGGCAGCCTTTCGAAATTGCTTGCTTTTAATATACTTCACCTTCAAAAGAGTACCTTTTTGGAAAAACTAAGGCGCCTCATCTCTGCAGCTAGATTTTATAATGACGTGTCACTGTTGGTGGTGATCGTATAAATAGGATTACAATAAATTGTCAGAAGCTTGTTAGGGAGTACTATCGGTTAAGCCTAACTCAACCCAAAAGTTAGCTCGTGAGGTGAATGTTGTCCTAGACCATATAAAGAGACTCCATCACATACACTCAACCAATGTGAAATTCTAGCACTTTCTGATTCTCTATGTGTATATTTCCCATCAATTTCTGTCGCCTTCTTCTATTCCTTCCTCAAATTTCCTTTGTCTCGTCTTCCATGAACCATAATTCCCTCTTCTCATAGAAATCTGTCAGCTATTATTCGTTGTGGCTTGCTAATCTGCAATCTTTCACCAAATCCACTGGCAGCCACATTCAAAGTGGCAGGGTAACTTTATCTGCTGAAACCCTGGATCCCTCTAATTTACAATGTACTTGTCTTAGAGTGTCTTCGAACCATAAAGATGAGCCATAAAGAAGTATTAAGTGGCTTTGAAATAAACAATTAATGCTGGATCACAGACAGATGAACCACACAATAAAACACGATGTCCTTCTTTATTGAAAATAGTAAGTAACATCTTTTTGGGAAGAGGAGAGGGAATCAGGCGAGCGAAATAAAAGGTGTGAAAAACGAGCAAATCCGACTCATGAACGATTAGGAAGTAAAGGAACAATCTTTTTGTGCCAAATACTGTTATGAGACTGGAGGCTCAAGGGTCGTGACCTATGCTTGCTGATTCAAAAAAGAAAGGCGAAGGGCTTGGAAAAAATTTGACAGAAAAATAGCGAAGACGTATAATGGTAATAAATCATGTAGTGAACTACTTGGATTGCTATATGAAAAATTGCTAAACTGACTCTTTTCTATCTCAATCAGTCCTGATTAGAGCATAGGGACGTGATTGTTAATAACTGATGAATGCTCATTTTCCTATTGGACACAGACACACACATACTTTTTGGGAAATGAATTGGATCTTTGATTGATGCATAATTGTTTAACAGAGCAGGGTATCTGTATCTAGTTCAAATATTAAACGTTACTAGTCTTGAACGAAAATAACTTGGATTCTGTTTCGGTATGTCTGAAATATCAGCAGACTTTGACTCGGCCCTATTCTATTATCCATTTAACAAGTGCCCAACTTTGGGGCATATAATTACAAATTGAGATATTTAGTGTAGACGTTATATTCCGTTCTGTTATATGTGGCACTATTTCCTTATTAGTCCTCCAAAAAGATAGACACCTTTCTGTATTTGGAAAAAATTTAACCTTGCCATATAATTACCTTAATGACATGCTTCTACAGCTACAAAAAACTCATGACATGTTTAAATCCACAAGTTCCAAAAGTCTTTTTTCTGTTTAAACTCCATGCTCAATCAAACTACACCTCATAAATTGAATAGGAGTATTATTTTGTGTTATATTTCCAGCATTTGTCTGTGCTTCTTGGTCCGAACCTTTCAACAAAAAAGCTGTTCTAGAAATACCTAAATCTCATGTTAATGACTTACATATGCTCAATGTGGGAGTACATATACACATCTTTTTTTGGCAAGTACAGATTTTATTCTTTATGGGTCATTGCAATGTATCGCCGTGTCGATAAAGATGGCCTAGCTGGCACGCTCTTATAAACCAAAATAAACCACCAAGGCTGTTCCCTTTAAATGGCTCCGGGTAGCAACTTTTTTGCTATAGGTAAAAGGTTAACATCTTAATCCCCATCATGTTGCCATGGTTAAGTTTGGGCTAGACCCCAATAGTACCACGTCTTTTGCAAGGTTCATTTCAATGTTTTAATCATTTTGTTAAAATGTTTTTTTTCCAAAGATTTTCTTGAAGTCACTGCCAGCCTGCCCAGTTGATATTTCAGATTTGCCAACTAGTCGACAGATATCACACTAACTTTCAGAAGTTTGTTGCCAATCTGGCGGTTATTCTCTTATTTATTTATCTTCCTTTTCTTATCAACATGTCTTTTACTTATTTAATCATGAGTATGATATGAATAATTAATGTAAAAGATTATGCTTCGGATTTCCTGTTACAAGAAAGAATATAAAGTCTCTATTGCTGTAGAATCTATTAATATCATTCAAGATTAATAATGGCTCCTAGAGAGTTACCAAAATACAAAGTTCTTTCCTCCTTTGTTTCTCTTCTTTTCTTTGGCACTTGGTTGGCAGGGTCTGAGCTTTTCGTGATGGGCAAGCGCATGACGATGATTTGAAAATATGGTAATCTGAGTACAATTAAAAAAAAGCTAATGGTTTTGCTGTGGGTTTATGGGTTCATCAACAGTCAGTTTTAAGTGTGGCATCGAAATTTTTAGTTTTTAAACCCGTGTTTCGTGAATCTGCTTTAATATTTCAATGACATGCATTTGGCGGATGAAAAAGCAGTAAAGAATATGCATTAGCAAAATCATTTGCGGTCAACTGACTCAAAAGTATAGGTTTATCCAGTTCTTATTAGCTCTATATCCATATGTATTCTTTGAGAATCTGCTTTCCTTGTGTATTCAACAAAGCATTAGAAAAGAGTTACTGGCTCAACAAAACTGGTTCAAGTACCTATTAATTAATTGAGTAATAACTGCATCCAAATTTGTTTAGTAAATGCTGCAAATAGTTTATGTATAGCTCATGAGCATCCATTTTTGATTGGCACTGTGCAGGTTAATGAACAAGCTAGTGAGGAGGTATTAGAAATTGAACGGAAGTATAATGAGATAAGGAGGCCTGCTTATGAGAAAAGAAATGAGGTCATCAAATCCATTCCTGACTTTTGGTTGACTGCCGTAAGTCCAGTCTATTTCTTTCCAGATTTCAGTTAGCATTCATGTGGTGGAAAATCGAGCAACCTAACTTTTCTATCTGTTAATTAATTTTGTCTATGCAGTTCTTAAGTCACCCTGCACTTAGCGAGCTTTTGAATGAGGAAGATCAGAAGGTTTGACTTGTAATTCAACTTCAATTTGTTGGAGAAACTTACTAGGAGATCTCTTAATTGTTGACCTAGATGTCATCTAGTCCATCATTTTGTGATATTCCCTTAGTTCTGAGCCTGTTGTTAAGTTGCTGTTCTTTGAGATGTCATGCGAGGATGGTATGTTCTTTCCTTGACATTATAATAGCTGCTAAATTAGTAATTGCGACACTCTTCTTCCTTTGATTTAGATCTTCAAGTACTTGGATTCTCTTGACGTGGAGGATTTCAAAGATGTTACATCCGGTTACTCCCTTACTTTTGTAAGTTCTTTTGTCTATAAAACACTCCTCTACCAGAGGTTGCATTAAATATGCATCAATAGCTGGCATCATATCACAGAGTTTGCATAAAGTTGCTGCTGACCGGCTTTCTATTTTTTCTTCAACCTTCAGAAATTCAAACCAAATCCTTACTTTGAAGATACGGAACTTGTTAAGACATATACATTTCTAGATGAAGGAACAACGACGGTAACTGGTACGGCTATTAAGTGGAAGGAAGGCATGGTAATGGCTATACCTGTGTAACTTGTTATGTTAGAACCCTCCATTTCTTCTTCCTTCAGACCCCTCTTCCATGGAAACATGATTAATAGTTGTAATTTGAAGGGTGCGGCTAATGGCGGTACTCCTGAGAAGAAAGGAAACAAGCGGCCACCGTCTGAGGAAAGGTAGTTGTCACTCACTTTTTTGAGATTTATCTGACCTTCTTGGCATGCTAATTCCACGTTTTGAGGTGTGATCCTGATGTTTGTGAACAAAGTGACTCTAAGCAGTTGCAAAGATTTTTTTAGGAAAGCATTGTTGGGAAATAACAAGGTGTACTAAGGAAGTTCTTATTTACTGATTTTTGTTCCATGCATTGCTTGGTTAAATTTTCCAAGATGTTAACATGTAGTCCAACTTCTGATCTGGTGAGAAAAGTATCTTAGATTTTTTTCTTACTGTATATCGTATCACCAATAACCATATGCTGATGGATGCAGCTTTTTTAGTTGGTTTTCTGAAACTCAGCTAAAAGATATTGCAGATGGGCTTAGTGATGAGGTAATTGCTATATTCGACTGCTTGAGACTATTTACTATGTTGCACCCTTATTGCTCATCGTTTGATGAGTTCCTAATTATGGCAATTTATGTAAACGATTGCTGAGATTATTTCATCTTTTGTTATTTTTCCGAATTTCTTATCAGAGACTTAAACATTATATAGTGCAACAAATTTAAGTCTATCCAAAAGCTCAGCTTCTTTCAGGTATTTTATATGTTTCCATGTGACTGCAGGTGGGAGAGATAATTAAGGACGACTTATGGTCCAATCCACTGAAATATTTTAACAATGTAACATGTTACCTTCCTTTCTAGGTTATGTGACGTGATTCCCAACCTTCTTTCTTCTTCAAGCTAAGAGAAACTTGGTGCTTTGTTTGTAGGAAGCTGATGAAGAAGAATCCGATGGAGACGAGGACGATGAAGAGGTAAACATTGATTAGATTATACTACTTTCCTTTTTATAGTTGCTTGATTTGGACCTTCTAGTTTTGTGCTAAGCTTTTCTGACTTGCCTATCAAATCTTCTGATTTTTTGGGGGGGTTTAAATGTACTATGATGTTGTTGCTGTCCTTTGGTGCATTCCTATCTCACTGTTCCTTGTTAAAATTTGAAACCTTTATTCACTAAATAGATGGTGCATAGGTCATGGGTTAGTCATTTAGATCTGAATTTTTATTGCCTTGAATTTTATCAGCCTAGGTACTACTACTCTGAGTCTTGACTCCATACATAACCTTTTCCTTTCAAGATGCTACAGCCAGTATAACACAAGTTTCATAGTGCTAAGTTGCTCAGACACGGGTGCGGGTGTCCGACACGGGTGCGGGTGTCCGACACGGGCGCGGATCTAGAGGCCGGATCCTTCGAGATGTAAATTCTAAGATTCAGGGATATAGATCCTAGTACGTATACGGATGCGAGGATCCAGCTAAAAATAATTCAAAAAAATAAAAAGTATAAAAATATCTCTAAATTATGAGAAATTTTGAGGAATACTTACGTATAGCTTGTAAAGTGTGGTTTTCTTTTTCATTCTCAAGTTGTAGATAAGTAAATGATTGACTTCCTAGATAAGGCATACTATTTTCTTCCCTAGTTTTGGTTCTAATTTCGAGAATCAAATTGTATCTCGTCTCGAATTTCTCCGTTCGTCGTGGTCAAAGTATCGAAAATTGTTTGACCAGATCCGGTACGGATCCCATACCCAAATGCATACTAGTGTCGTGTCGACACTGGTGCGGCACCTAAACTGTCGTGTCGGAGCAACTTAGTCATAGAGTGACATGGAAAATGATGCATTGGTAGTGAAGTTGACTCTGTTAGGATTTCTTCGGAATTAGTGATGAAACGTGGGAATGTCGATGATCAAATTCATAGTTAGTGTGTCAATCGCCGTAGAATGAAAATAAAAGGAAGAGGATTTACACGTGTCTGAAAAGGTGATGGGACTTAGGCAACAGATAAATGAGAGGATTAGTTGAGGGATTAGGGGAAGTAACGTACAATTCTTTTTTCTGCTGAAGTGGGGGAGATATCTACACTTTTAGAGGTAGTTTAGTGCCTTTGCCTCCAGGATATAGAAATTGACTTTTCTCGAACACATATATTCATCTTTTACCGTCAAGAAAGTTGTTAAAGGAAGCGAGTTGGGGTAAATTGGGAGACAAGCCTTTTGGAGTACAATAAATTTAGTCAAAGCTTTAGCAGAAGTCAAAGGTAGGAAATTGCATATGATATTCCTAGTTGTTTATTTGTTTGACTTATCCTAAGGAAACAAGACCTTAGAGAAAACTAGCTCATTACTTCTAACCATAGGTAAATAAATTATGATTTTAGGTGTGCTGAAGGTTTGCTATAGAAATGCCTCTCGTCTATGCATCCTGCAGAAAGGATTTATATGATCCAGACAACAGTCAAATTAGTGATTTTAATCTAAAATTACATCTAACATGTCCACAACTTATCTTATGGGCAGGGTGTTATCTACATAGCCGAGGTTGAAAATGAATTACCTTAAGGAGACTGAAATGAATTGCCTAAATGCTTTATGCTTTTCAGCTGTTGTTGTATATGCTCTAATATGAAAATGCTATGACAGTTGAAGTTTGGTGGTTATAATATCTTATATAATGGGCTTTTCAACTAATTTTTTATTCCTATCAACCAGGGAGACGATGATGAGGAAGATGAGGATGATTGTTGAACTCCTTGTTAGCTCTTTTATTTATCCCTTCTTCCAAACTTTGCTCATATCAGTGTCAAATATAATTTTCAGTTGTTGCATACTCAGCCTCATAGGCAACTTCGACATATGATAAGACAGTTTAAAAACCTATATTGTAGCTAGCCAACTTCTGTTAGATTTATCTGTGATGAATATGGTAGCTGTTTTCGTGCCCCCGAAACTCTTTAATCCCAGCCTCATTTGATTGGCAAGTTGTACTTTTCTTTAGTAAGCATGTGCTCCACATTGTGGTGTTAGGTTAAAAACTGCTCTTTGATCAGTCATTCAGCAGCCACCGGCCACCGGTCACTAGATACAGGAATTCACCTTATTTTCAAACCTGGCGGCTCAGTTGATTCGCGGCTTTCTTCTCATTCCCTTCCCATTTTTCTTATATAGTCCGTTTATCAAGTAATTAATACGCCAGTGCCTACTTGTGATTGGTTGAAAAGCTCCTTCCCTTTTTTGCTGGGAAGAGGTTAGTCTCAAAGCAAATGAAAGCGGTTGATTTGATGTTCTCCCAAAAAAGCCAAACTCCTGTAGGCTTATCTCTTGCATATGAATTTTGCTGATGGGCATGCTTTTGTGGTTTTACTTTTGAACAATTCTTTATTCAAAACTTAAGTAAAGGAGATAGCATTCCAAAACTCTTCTCCTTGTATGATAGAGCGACATTCTGTAGGCAGGGTGATTTTGCTATTTTTTTTTTCGTGTGGAGATGCTTTAAGTTGATAATGAGACCTTTTAGTTTAAAAGAATTCTGAGCCGAGGGTCTATCGGAAACACTCTCTCTGCCCTATACCTCCCCAGACCCCACCTGTGGGATTTTATTGGGTAGTTGTTGTTGTTTGTTAGTTTAAAAAAATCTGCAAAAATTATCCCCAAAAAGAGACTTAAGCCGTCGGTTAAAAACAGATTTTGATTTCGTAAAATCAAACGAAAGTTGAAAGCAATCAGAAAGGGCAAAATCATACTAATGTTAGAAAGAAATAAGTTTTTCGTCGTTCCGTCGTTCTACTTTCTTTCCTTTTTCCCGATCTTCTTCTAATGTCTACTTTAGTTCTTAAGTTCTGCATTATCATTGCTTCATTTTTTGCCTCACTCCAAAACAACATAAACTATGATAAAGTTGTTAAAATATAAGCCCTCCAGAATGTTGGTCTTCTCTGAGAATGAATTTATCAACCCAACAACTCAACAGAGAGTAACTGTAAAATGGTTAGTATTGCTATGAAGTTTAGTTGGTTAAGGACCGCAACTAAATGAAACATAATGAAAAATTACCGTCAAAAATATGTGAATTGGAGGAATACATGGTAATTAATTCCTAAAGTTCTTATTGTGCGAAGCAGAGTGCACTTTTGTGAAAAATTTTCGCCTGTTAATCTTCAGATCTATTACACTGATAATGTACAAAGATATATTTTTCTTAATGTTAAAATATTTATATAATTAATAGTAATTACAGCTAGTAGAAGGAAACTTTTATGTTGGATTGTTGGTAATGGCCATTAGCGAGTGATGACATAAAATGTGCAAAAGAAAATATCTGTCTATTAAGTTAGGGTTAAGAGCATAACAGAGATTTGCAAGACTATTAAGTATTTTTAATATTATTTGTGCAAAACATATGATGGTTAACTATGGCTGGAATACTAATAATTGTAGTTCAATAAAGCGACACGTGTCATCTGTTTATTGGACGGGTGTAAACACCTGGCGCGCCATAAGAAACTATGTCTTCCCGGATCTTCTGATTTTTAAAATACCCAACATCTTAAAATTATATTTTTTTTAATTGCTAGTTTTAAAAATTGTGCAAAAGAAATTTTGGCTTTGCACTTGGTTGTAAATCCTTTTCTGAGTCGATGGTCTATTATAAACATACTTTCTACTTTTACTAGGTAGTATAAGGTATGTGTATACACTACCTTTTTCAGTCCTCACTCGTAAAAAAACACTTCCAAGACTAAGTGATGAAGCTCCATCCAAAAAGTTGAATTACAGAGATTCTTATGCAACGAAAAACGTATAAAGATCATTATGAGGTGAATCATAATGTGTTATGCATGAATAAAAATAGTAAATTTGTTATCTCAATTTAGTTGAATAAAAGTTGTAATAGCGAGATTTTTACGCAATAAAAATATATAAAGATTATTATAAGGTGAATGATATTATTATTTTTATAATAATCTTATAACACTATAAATTAAATTGATAGTATAATTTAGTGTAAATAATAAAAGAAATACTCCTAGGAGTTAATTAATAGCCCATTGGCCAAGGGGCAAAATATCCCAGTCCCAGTTTTCACTTGTCAGCTCTTTATCTACACTTTCCCTCTTCGTCCATAACCATTGAACAAACTCTGCAAAATTGAAGCTTTGCTTCACAAATTAAAAATGCAAGTGATAGTATCATCTAACCAAACAACACCTCCTCTTCACCCTAACCGAAATCAACAACCAACCATTATCACAAACAACTCAGTATATTTGGGCCGTAGAGAGCTCTGCTTCGATAGCATTTCTTCAGCCTGCTCTGCTGATCCCTCTACTCCGCACTCCATTTCCCCTCCTCCTTCTACCGCTTCCACTCCCAGGTACTCTTTGCCCGCATTATATTACATACTGTAGTAGACTTGAAATTAATAAAAGTTGCAGATTGCTCCTCCCTTTTTAATTTCTATGACTGTGTTTAACTGGACACTTAGTTTAAGAAAACAATGCAGATTTATGATAAAACAAGATGAATTTAGTATTTGGAGATTTAATCTCCATATAAAATCCAGCATTATCATGTACAATGTCTGCTTGCTACTTTTTTCCCATTATAGATAGTACCTGCATAAGTTATGCAGAATATTTGTATAAATTTATGCGGGATAGAACTTGGAATAAGAATGTGGGTATTATTAGTATGTGGATTAAAAATACTAGAATGACAAAACAAAACAAACTCTCAGAAGTAAACAAACTTTTATTTTGTTTGAAAAGAAAGACCGCAATTTTATTTATTTGATCAGTAAAAGAAAGGCTTGTTATATGGGCATGTTTGCCCTCACTATTTGCTTAAACTTTTAGATGAGGTAGTTTATAAAAGTCAGCACCTATGTAATTCTAATTTTTCTTGAGGTTCCTATCTAATACTTGTATTATCACTTCATTTCATATTCTTTTCTGTAATGACTATTGTTACAGGGGTAGTGGAGATAATGGCACTCCTTTGGTTGAACAACTACGGAAAAGCTTTCCTTCAGCCACGCGCAGGATGTTGTTAACAAGCTTTTTCATGTATTCATGTTATCATCCTTCAAGGTACTTGTCAGGTTGGCACATTCTAGCTGTTTGTTTCTTTTTCTTTCACTTGTCAACTTTGAAGGCTTTTTCCAGCTTTGAGTTCTGTGTTAGACCTCACAATTAAAGTCACATATCTTTTAGCACATTTGATCACATTAATGAATATATTTGGCATTTTCAGCTCGTTACATTGTATTCTAAAATTAGCAAGATATTCCTTATGTATTGGATTTCCTTCACCCCACGGTTCGGAAATAATGATTGGCTCTATCTATGAAGATTTAGGATTTGTTCATAATGATCAAATTATATTTGGTCTTGTTTCCACCTTTCTGGTCATTCTCAATACAATTTTTAAATATTGGATTTTCCGCTTTTCATGTTCAAAAAAGGAAGTCGCCGCTTTAAAGCAAGCCGCCTAGGTTCTTAAGAAAGATTTTTTGTTTTGTAAAGCGGAATTCTCCTTTGGCTCGATCTTTAATTGAAGTGTAGCATTATGAAGATTCTGTGAGCTTCCCAAAACATAGCTGGTCTCAGTACCATAAAAAAGGAGGGGGGTTTAGGGTATAGTGATGAATCTTTGAAAGTAGTATTAGAATGGAGCTTAAATAGAGTTAAATGGATGTGTAGAGTCTATATATTTACTCCATCCAACTAGAGCTATAATTGATTGATTATAGTAAAAGGAAACTCAACTGTGGGTTTGCAAGTATGCAACTCTGCGTGCCCTCTCCCCCCAAACCCCACCAAGCAAACCCCTGCTTTTGTGTGGTTGGCGACTGAAAAATGCAAAACTTCATAATAGTTTGCTTCATCCTGATCATTAGTTGAATTGTCATCCTTTATGGTTCTAATCATGTAACCTTTTTTTTTAATATACAGCACTTGCTTTGGGGGATCCGTCTGTCACAGTTGAACAAGTTACACCTTCTACTTTTCCTTCCGCAGCACTGTTCCCTTCCGAGGTACAATTTCATCAACTGTTCAACTTATTCTTTATTGTTTTTGTTACATTCTGATATATAGATCATAGATCACAGTTTATTTGATACGTGTCTACTTGGCAGGAAAGAGTTGTCGAGCTCTTTGAGAAGAATACCTACTGTGTTGTCAACATATTTGATGTAACCTTGAGACCTACGCTTAATGTTACTGGTGCAGTCGAGGTAACTTTTGTAGATGTGTGCAAGCATTTACTTTTCCCTTTCAGTGTTATGCTTGTTAAACTTCTTTGGTAGTTTATCTTTGATAATCACTTGGAAGTAAAGATTCTTATGTCCATGGATTTTCAATCTTCATGCATATGGTGCCTCAACCAACTCACATTTTTTGTCCTTCGATTAAGTAATTAATCTGTGTTTGAAAGAAGATATATTCTTTATGTTTAAAAAATGGCAGATTCCTGAAGGAAATGGTTCAGGGGTGATTTGGGACAACGAAGGCCACATTGTTACTAATTACCATGGTAAGATCACTTGAATATGGTACCTGAGTGCATTAGTTATTTGTGTAATATACACCCTGCATCCCAGAAAGAATAAAGGGGTTTGGAGTATGAGAATCAAACTATTTAATTTTTGGTGCGGAAGAGGAAATGAATGTTTCTTAAAGTTGGGGCCTAATAAAGGCTTCATTGTAATTGAATTCTATGACTCAAAAATCAGCTTCAGTTTATTGGATGGGCTATGCAATTCTTGGTTAAACAGTCTTCTTTATATGTCCAGTGATTGGTAACTCCCTCTCTAGAAACCCAAGCCGTGGGGAAGTAGTTGCACGTGTTAATATTCTCGCTGCAGAAGGGTGAGTTGTATTCTATTTTAACGAAGTTCATCGGTTGATGCTTTAGCAGCCATTTTGCATATTCTTAAATGGGATGATGCATTTTCATCCTACTCTCCATCTAATGCCTTGACTCTCTTAATTTCATTTTGTTTCCTTCTGAAGGGTGCAAAAGAATTTTGAGGGTAAATTGATTGGTGCAGACCGTGCCAAGGATCTTGCTGTATTGAAGGTAAATATTATTCCCAGAAGCATGTTTTGTTCAAAGATGGAGGATTCTTAAGTTCATGGTCAATACTTGCTTTCGTTATGTGATCATGTTCTTATATTCCTTGTAGTTGTAGTTTGAGTGTCAATTACATTTTTCTTTTCCCTGTTCAATCTGTCTCTCTTCAGCTGATAATCCAAGTAATCTTCCAGCCTCAACTTTTTGGTCATGTTAATTAAATTGTAATTCTTCTGCACAAGCAATTGAGGATCTGCTAGCACATATTAGAATGCATGGTAATCGTTGGAAATGAACCAATCATTTGTTCTAATTTCTTCATTCTATTTCTTGATTGGTATTGCTAAGCAGCGAAAGGTTTAGCTTTGAGTCTTACTTCCCGTGATTATCATCTGCTTAAAATGGTTGATAATCATTTTAAAGTCACCAGGAAAAAACTCCAGTTACTTCTTACAGAAAGGAAGGATATACCATTTTATCCAAATATTCCACAGAAAATTTGCTATTCAATGCAGAAAGGTGGCAATATCACACCATGGTAGAGTGTCTTTGGGTTGTTTTATCCCAACAACTGATACTAGAGATAAGTTTGGCAGGACGAGTATGACGATGTCAGATTGATGGCGTGGGGCTCAGTTTACTTTCCCTTACGAGCTCAGAGATGCACACAAATAAAATAAGCTAGTTGCGGGCTTTGGTTTCCATAAATACTTTGACGATCGGGGTGGCACACAGTGAAACTCGGAAATTAACCCGTGGATCGTGGTAATGGGCCACGTGGAACTTAGTCCGAGGGAGAGACCCGTGGATCATGTGATAGGCCACGTGGAACTTAGTTTGAGGGTAGGATTGTTGGGTGTACGAGTAAAGTCCTACATTAGTAGCTGAAAAAATTGAGAGTCTACATTCTTGATTGGTATTGCTAGCAGCGAAAGGTTTAGCTTTGAGTCTTACTTCCCGTGATTATCATATGCTTAAAATGGTTGATAATCATTTTGAAGTCACCAGGAAGAAACTCCAGTTAATTCTTACAGAAAGGAAGGATATACCATTTTATCCAAATATTCCACAGAAAATTTGCTATTCAATGTAGAAAGGTGGCAATATCACACCATGGTAAGAGTATCTTTGGGTTTTTTCATCCCAACAACTGATACTAGAGATAAGTTTGGCAGGACGAGTATGACGATGTCAGATTGATGGCGTGGGGCTCGGTTTACTTTCCCTTACGAGCTCAGAGATGCACACAAATAAAAAGAAGCTAGTTGCGGGCTTTGGTTTCCATAAATACTTTGACGATCGGGGTGGCACACAGTGAAACTCGAAAATTAACCTGCGGATCGTGGTAATGGGCCACGTGGAACTTAGTCCGAGGGAGAGACCCGTGGATCATGGTGATAGGCCACGTGGAACTTAGTTTGAGGGTAGGATTGTTGGGTGTACGAGTAAAGTCCTACATTAGTAGCTGAAAAAATTGGGAGTTTACATATGAGGTATAGGGATCTCTTAATGGTGTGAGGCCTTTTATGAATAACTATACGGCTTTGGCCCAAAGCAGACAATATCATACCATATTAAGAGTATCTTCGGGCTGGTCGAGCTCAACAACTTCATTTGTTTTTATTAAGATTAAGACGTCTGAATCTAAATACACATCTGAATATTAAGATTTAAACGTCTGAATTTGAATACACATCTCCATATTAAGATGTTGTTTTAAGAACTGAATATTGAAAAATTAAGATTATTTGTTTTATCAGCATCTGAATGTATACAATTTATTTTTATTTAAAAATTAATAATTAAATTCAAAATAAAATACTAATTAATCTAATACTATATTAACAAAATATTTTTAAAAAATATATGGTGATCGGTGGTGGTGATGGCTAACAATGGTAGTTGTGGGTGCCAAGTGGCAATTTTGGCTGATAGCGGATAGTAATAGTTGTTAATGGTGATGGTTGACGGAAGTGGTGACTAGTAATGGTGGTTAGTGATATATAGTGGTGGCTGATGATGGTAATTGTTAAGTATTTAGTGGTTGCTGTGGTAATGGTGGTTGTGATAATGGTAGTAAATGGTGACTAGTGGTGATGACACTTGACTGTGGTGATTGACTGTCGTGGTGGTTGTGACTGATGATGGTGGTTGTGAGTGGTGGTGGTGGTAGTCTATAATGGTGGATGACGGCGGTAGTTGATAATGGTGGGCAGGGATGGTAGTGGTAGTGGTGGTTAGCCATGAAAGTGTATGTAGTGGTGAAACGTCATCTTTGCATAAATTCTTGAATATATAACATCTTAATGATATTAAGACTTTGTTATAAATCTTAATCACTAAGATCTGTTCAGAAATTAGGATCTTAATCAGCTGTTGGGCCTGATTTTCTATTGGAAACTCTCTCTGAAATTAGGTCCAATACACAGGTTAAATACGACCCTTTGTTAGATGAGATCGAAGCAAACATCTATCAAACGAAATTGGTGATGGCGGAAGTAGAGGAAGACAGAGAAGAAGTATCACAAAGAAGCTCAGGAGATCTATACCTTGCCTTTTCAGATGTGAGCAACATAGATACAGATGAAGGTATAAATCAGAAAGTTGGGGATTTGGCTAACAGTAGCTATGGGGGTGAATGAGTTACAATTGGTGACAGCAGAACAACCTCACCAATGGCCTATGGAGGACCCTCTTCCTGTGGAGATGCAGATTCAGTTAGCAGAACTTGAAGCTTCTTTGTGGGTTCACAGAAACGTGGTGAAATTAAGCAAACAGTTCAGAGTGGATTTCCAGGGTTGCGAATGGGAGGCTTTCTCACTCTTCATGAAGTTGGACAGGAGAACCTTTGTGTTCCCAGCAATTCTACCACAGCTACAACAAAACAAAAAGGATCTAAGGAGGTCAAGAATCTCACCTCGTTTGGGATCAAATTCAAAGAAGGAGGATCGAGAAACAGGGGGAGAAACACAAGTAATAGTGACCAATGAAGGTACACATTATCTCGTGGAATGTGAGGGGGTTAAATGGGGTTGATGAAAAAAGGGTTATCAAATCTTTGATATAAGAATGGAGAGCAGACATATATTGCTTTCAGGAAACAAAGTTGGAAGGGGAATGTGGTACAATAGTCAAACATTTGTGTAGTAATAGATGGGCAGATTATGTGGGATTAGAGGCTAATGGGAGGAGCGGTCGTATCTTAATTATGTGGGATAAAAGAGTATGGGGGGGGGGGGGGGGAGTTAGTTAATTCTGATTTGTACAGCATCACTTGCACAATTAACTCCCTGCATAATGATTTTGATTGGTGTCTAACTGGGGTGTATGGTCCACAAACTAGAAGGGAAAGGGAGGAATTATGGTGGGAAATGGCAGCTTCTAGAGGGGTATGCGAGGGGGCTTGGGTGGTTTGTGGGGATTTCAATACAACTAGATTTGCAAATGAGAGAAGACACAATGGTGGGTTTACCAGGGCAATGAGGGATTTTTCAGAGATCATTGGGGAGCTAGAACTTGTAGATCCTCCATTGTTAGGGGGAATGTTTACCTGGGCGAAAAAGGAAAATCAAGAATGCTCTTCTAGAATAGATAGATGTCTATTCTCTATGGAGTGGGATGAGGTGTTTAGTAACATTAAGCAGTCCTTACTTCCTAGAATTAGCTTCGATCACCGCCCAATTTCTCTGAAATGTGGGGATTGGAAATTCTCAAAGTCTTATTTCAAGTTTGAGAACTGGTGGCTGGAGGTTGAAGGCTTTACGGAGAGGGTGGAAGGCTGGTGGAACTCTTTTCAGATAGAAGGAAGACCAGATTATGTTTTGGCCTACAAACTTAAAGGTCTGAAAACAAAGCTGAAGCAATGGAATGCCAACAATTATGGGAGTTTGAAGGTAAAGAAGAGTGCTATTCTGGAGCAGATCTCAGCTCTAGATAACTTACATGAACAGAGACCTCTTAACGAGAATGAATTGTTCCAAAAGGCAAGTTTTCACATGGAGTTCGAGGAGGTAGCAAAACATGAAGAGATATCATGGAGGCTGAAGTCCAGGACATTGTGGCTTAAAGAGGGAGATAAAAACACCAAATTTTTTCAGAAAATGTCAAACTCTCGCAGAAGATTCAACTACATAGATAAATTGGAAGTTCGAGGGGAAGTCATTACTAATCCAGATGATATTAAAAGGGAGATTGTAGCCTACTATCAAAATCTGTATACTGAAACAGAACCATGGAGGCCTGATTTCAACATAATGGGTGGGACAAGAATTACAGAGGAAGAAAGGGTGTGGATGCAAAGGGACTTTGAAGAACAAGAAGTATTGGAAAGCTTAAAACTGTGTGCGTCAGATAAAGCCCCTGGGCCAGATGGATTCACTATGGGATTTTTTCATAAGTGTTGGGAGGTAGTCAAAGAGGATCTTATGAAGACCATTAAGAATTTCCATTGCAATGAATACTTTGAGAAGAGTTTCAATGCCTCTTATATAGCACTAATCCCTAAAAAGAATGGTGCAAAGGAGTTGAGAGATTTTAGACCTATTAGCCTAATTGGAAGTGTGTATAAGATCATCTCTAAAACATTGACAGAGAGGCTGAAAAGAGTGGTGGACAAGTTGGTTAATAGTCACCAAATGACATTCATCAAAGGCAGACAAATTATGGATGCTGCATTGATAGCAAATGAATGTGCGGACTCTAGAATTAGAAGGCAAACTCCAGGGATCCTATGCAAGTTAGATATTGAGAAAGCATATGACCATGTAAACTGGAGTTTTCTCCTGAAGTTCTAAAGGATATGGGTTTTGGTGCAAAATGGATTAATTGGATCTCTTTTTGTATAAGAACTGTTAGGTTCTCTATTCTTGTTAATGGTTCTCCAGAAGGTTTTTTCCCATCAGAAAGAGGTCTCAGACAAGGTGACCCTTTGTCCCCTTTTCTGTTTCTTATTGCTATGGAGGGTTTGGGTCAAATGATACAGATTGCCAGGGGAATGCTTGGCTAAGAGGCTTGTCAGTCTCAAGTAGGGAAGACAGCAGTTTGAGGACCACACATTTACTGTATGCTGATGACTCCTTAGTTCTCTGTGATGCTGATGCTGAGCAGCTGAAACATCTAAGATTAATCCTTCTAATATTTGAAGCTGTTTCTGGGCTTCATGTTAATTGGAGTAAGAGTAGTTTGTTTCCGGTTAATACGGTTGATAATACACAGGTATTAGCTGCAATTTTGTGCTGCCAGGTGGGATCTTTGGCAACTACTTATCTGGGGCTATCACTAGGCTCCAAGAATAAAGCTCAAGAAATATGGAGCGGAGTGTTGGAAAGATGTGAAAAAAGACTAGCAACTTGGAAGAGTCAGTATCTTTCTTTGGGAGGAAGAGTGGTCTCGGTAAACACTGTGTTGGATGCACTCCCGACCTATGTCATGTCCTTGTTTTCGATACCATCCAAGGTGAGGAAAAGAATCGATGCACTTAGGAGGAATTTTATCTGGCAGGGCAACAAAGATAAAAGAGCCATACATTTGGTAAAGTGGAACTCACTTATCACCAGCAAAAGGCAGGGGGGTCTAGGACTCAGGAACCTCAAGGCACACAACCAAAGTTTACTTATGAAGTGGATGTGGAGATACAACTCAGACACTAATGCTTTGTGGAGAAAGGTTATAAGGGAGAAATATGGTCAAATCAAATTGAGTAGTGGTGCACTAGCCCTGTTAACAGTTCCTATGGGGTAGGTGTTTGGAAATCTATCCGACAACTATGGAGCTCTGTGTTGGTTAACACTAGCACAAGGGTGGGTAATGGTAGGAAGACACTATTTTGGAATGATAATTGGCTTGGGCATGGACCACTTAAAGAGATGTTTCTAGAATTTTTCAGTATTGCAAACATGCCTCATATTAAAATGGAAGCAGCTTGGGGCCAGCATGGTTGGAATATCACTTTCAGAAGAGGTCTGAATGACTGGGAAATGGGGAGAATTGCCGATATTTTTAAGGTTTTGGGAGGGTTCAAAGGACTCAATGAAAATGAGGACACCTTATTATGGCACTGTTGCAAGAACAGGGTATACACTGTCAAATCTGCCTATTTCATGCTTACAAATGCAGATCAGCATACAATGGGATGGCCATGGAGGAACATATGGAAAGCAAAAGCTCCCTTTAAGGTGGTTTGTTTCTCATGGCTGGTAGCAAGAGAAGCTTGTTTAACCCAAGAAAACCTACAAAGAATGGGATTTCTGTTATGCTCGAGATGTTTGTTATGTGGCACAGATCTAGAGACCAACAGTCATCTGTTCCTGCATTGTCCTATCACTAGTCAATTATGGCAATTGTTCCTTAACATTGTGGGCCTCAGATGGACAATGCATGCAACTACTCTGGAGCTTCTAAAGTCCTGGAATAACATTGGAGGGGTAGTCAGTCAGAAGACATGGTGGAGGGTGATACCTGCTTGTGTATGGTGGACAGTGTGGACAGAGAGGAACTCAAGAGTTTTTGAAGATAGATACAATACTCTTCAGAATGTTAAGATGAATTGTATTCTTTTGTTTTATTTTTGGTGTAAAGAAAGGCATGTGGAGAATACAGAGTCCCTGGTTGACATGTTAGGTTTTTTGTAAGTCTGGTGGATCAGTTTTGATACCCCCCCCCCCCCCCCCCC
This sequence comes from Nicotiana attenuata, assembly GCF_001879085.1. Lineage (NCBI taxonomy): Eukaryota > Viridiplantae > Streptophyta > Magnoliopsida > Solanales > Solanaceae > Nicotiana > Nicotiana attenuata. The sequence continues at coordinate 1,204,139 of NW_017670255.1, read as the reverse complement.
GGTACATATGGTTTTGCACTGCCTTAGTGCCTTTTTTTCTTAATATATTGGTACCAGTCTCAAAAAAAGAAAAAGAAAAAAGATCTGTTCAGACGCATTAAGTGATTGTAAAATGAAAAGAACAGACGAATTTAATGGTTAAAATCTGTATGATTAAGATAAACACACTTAATGACTGAGATCTGGATCATTAAGATTCAAATCTCCATAAGTGCAAACAAATGAGGGGGATAGTAGTGGGATGAGATTTTCTGAATAAACGACATAGAGCAAAAGAGATTCAAATGAAGGGGATAGTAGTGGGATGAGATTTTCTGAAATAAATGACAAAGCAAAAGAGATTCAGAGAGATAAGTGGTTAGATATGGTGAGAATAACACTGTAATGCATAGTGGTTTCTTTGGAACATTGGGAGGAGGAACTGTAAGGGGAGGATGCTTTTATTGTATTTCCTTAGTAATCCAAGTGGATTATGTGCGTTAATGATTATGCATCAAGGAAGAGCTGCATTCCCTATTTTTTAAATCGTCCTTTTTACTCATATGGAATCGATATATTTAGAAGTTCTATTTGCTTGTGGAACTTTCTTACAATATAGCAGTCGGTGATGTGCATTTTGACATTTTCCCTGTTTTGTTTTTTCTAACTCAAGCTTACATTTCTGACTATGACACTGCATCCTAAAATGCTAGGTGGAAGCTTCTGAAGACCTGTTGAGGCCAATTAGAGTTGGGGAATCTGCTTCTTTGAGAGTTGGCCAGCAATGTTTAGCCATTGGAAATCCTTTTGGGTTTGATCATACACTCACTGTTGGGGTTATCAGTGGACTGAATCGAGATATATATAGTCAAACTGGAGTGACAATTAGCGGAGGAATTCAAACAGACGCAGCCATCAACCCTGGGAACAGGTTTATTTTGCTGAACTTGTACTTGCCTTGGTATCAAATGCATTGCCTCTGATGCTGAAATTTTTTAGAGGTCCTTTTTTCCTTTTCTTTTCCAACTGCTAATAAATGTATATCTTTTCAGCGGAGGTCCTTTGTTAGATTCAAAAGGAAACTTGATTGGGATTAACACGGCAATATTCACTCAGACAGGTGAATAATTTTTCCACTGTGGTGTGTGTTATAGACTGTGAAGATCGAGAGGAATTGAAAAGATACACTTATTTATTGTTCGAAATTTATCCTCTTGTGCTATTACTGATTCTTTTTTGGTACAACAGGGACATCAGCAGGTGTTGGATTTGCAATCCCTTCTTCAACTGTATTGAGAATTGTGCCCCAGTTGATCCAATCTGGAAAAGTATGACTGTTGCTGCATTAATTCATGGCTTAGTTCTTGTCAGCATCCAATTGAAAAGTTTGTTTCTGTTCATTTCTTCTTTTTTCTCCATGTTTTCCAGAATTCTCTTCATTTGCATTTTGTGTACAGAACATCATATTCTCATTTAAAATAGTGGTTCTTTTCTTTTTGGGGTTGGGAAGTTGTAGGTGATGAATTTGGATTCCGTGGGAGTATTGGGGGGGGGGGGGGTCGGAAACAAGTAAGTAGGTTCGTATATCTTAGGTTTAGTTAT
>NW_017670255.1:1180070-1202538 GCF_001879085.1 Nicotiana attenuata | reverse complement strand
GGGGGGGGGGGGGGGGGGGGGGCAAAAACAGTAAAGTGGTTTCATACTCTTAAGGTTTATTATTTATTTATTTATTTGTTTGTTTATTTGTATGTGTTATGCATGTCAGGTTGTTCGTGCTGGTTTGAAAATTGAAATTGCTCCAGACCTGATCGCCAACCAACTTAATGTTCGAAATGGAGCTTTGATTCTGCAGGTATATTGCTGTCACTGTTGACCCTGCCAGGGACAGTTATCCTTTAGAGTAGAACTCGCAATATCTCTTTTGTCTGAATGGCTTCCTGCGCTATTTAGGTACCTGGAAATAGTCTTGCAGCCAAAGCTGGACTTCTTCCTACTACCAGGGGTTTTGCAGGAAATATAGTACTTGGTGATATTATTGAAGCAGTGGATGATAAACCTGTGAGTGATTTCTGTTTTAGGTCTTGTTTCTTGTGTTAGGGAATAGGGGGCAAGTTGTTTGTTACTGCAAATTGATGATATGAACATTGCTCTTGGCCTCCAACCTGCAGGTCTAGAGTTTGAGTAATGTGAGGTGTGAGTGACTGGAAAACTAGTGTTGATTCCCGTAGGAGGTTAGGGAAAAAGAAAGAAAATAAATTTTCCTTGTCTGCTTAAGCTTGAAAGGATAAGGTTTGGTTGGAAAGCACAAGTAATGAGGTGATTGGAGTGATAAGGGAAGAGAGCGCAAACGAATGAAAAGGGTTAAATTAGTTTATTATGCTCTAACTAGTCCCTTCAGTTTTTCTCTTTCCCACTCTCATTGGTGAGATGGATTTATTTTGTTGGTTATTGTTCTAAGCAAGTCTGCATTTCTGAGATGCGCTCATTTGATGTTGTTGCAGGTTCGGAGTAAAGCAGATTTGTATAAAGCCCTGGATAACTATAACATAGGTGATGAAGTTCGGCTAAAAATTCGTAGGGGCAACGAAAACTTGGAGTTGAGCATAGCATTAGAGGAAAAGGATTCATGACAATTGGATCTTTCTAGTTTTCAGTTTAATTAGTGCCATCAGTTTACCTATCGTTCCAATATCTGTATACTATAATTAAGAATTGTCTGGCGGGAATCTGAAAATGTATGGAGCTTGTTTAAATGCTGCCAGCAGAATGAATCACTTGTAAAGTATTTTGAGTTATTATTAAAATGAGCAATCCTTGTATTCTTTTACGCAACAATGTTTCGCCTCTTCCAGTTCTTGCTATTTTTCTGAAAATTTAGGTTGCCACATCAATTCATACTTAGTGGCGTTTGGGCATAAGAATTGTAAAATTCCAAAACAGGGTGAAAAAATTTTCAAAATGAAAATGGTATCTGAAATTCAGAGTTGTGTTTGGACATGGATATAATTTTGGGTTGTTTTTGAAGTTCTGTGAGTGATTTGAGTGAAAATTTTGAAAAACAGTTTTTTGGAGTTTTTTAAATTTTCGAAAATTTTCAAAATGCATCTTCAAGTGAAAATTGAAAATTTTATGAACAAACACTAATTTCGAAAAAAGTAAATTTTGTTTGAAAAAACGGAAAAATTTCTTACGTCCAAAAAGGCTCTAAGGTGTTTCTCAAGATATTTTGCTCCTTTCTTCCGTTCAACGTTCTCAAAGATCATCTATTATTGACACTGGTAGGAGAGGCAAATATTTTGTGTCATTGAAAGGATAAACATTTTAAAATAATCGACTGCAATTACCCGAGAGAGAAGACAGGGAAGTCAAATGGACATAGTATCTGTACAAATTCCTTGTCAGCCCAAGGAGTTCGGAAAAACCATGAGAGCTGACTCTTCAATGGCCTTATGTTTGTAAAATAGGTACAAGTAAATTGAGGATAGGAACTAAAAGAAGATAACGTAGTTGGTAGAGATGTTGGATAAGTAGTATAACTACGTTATACATACTTTTTTCGAAAGACAAAACTAACAAGTCAAGATGGCCGAGTTGGTCTAAGGCGCCAGTTTCAGGTACTGGTCCGAAAGGGCATGGGTTCGAATCCCATTCTTGACAATAAACAATTTTTAACCCCAACTTTCCTATACACATACAGGATCTTTTCTTTTTGCCTGCATGAAAATGGTAACAACCTGAAGGAAAGATATTTCTACAAAAGAATTGACCTTTAAGGCATACTGATAATTACCCTAACAGGAAAAGGGAAAAAAAAAAAAAGCTTATATTAACAAGGGAAGAGCAAAAAAGAAGCATCTACATATATTTTCCTATGCACGAAACTAATCCTGCTTAATTTGTTGTGACACCAGACTAGTTGATCTTTTGTTAGCCTGGACATGTTGAGGACCCTAGCTACTAATTTCATGTCTACTTGAGAGAAAAAGTAGAGTACATGATCTGATTCTGAATCATCATCTTCCGTGTGTTTCCTGAACCTCCTCAGTATGCAGCATTCACCTCTCAAAGCATGTTTCAGCTTCTTTTCTTTCTGCATTCCACAAGTTTTACATAATGGGTTTAACTTCCATGCATAGACAATGTAAATGGATTTTTATATTTTCAGCTCACCTAAACGATAATTACGGGTAATACAATGATACTGTAAACTTTATTTGATACTATAGGTGTAAACTAAATCCTTGGACAAAGAGTATAAGCGAAAAACTATGAATCTACCTTTTCAAGACTTCTTTTGACGTCCATTAAAAGCTCCAAATCTTCTGGTGCTTGAAACTCTCGACGTTTCCTATTTTGACCCTTCACCATCATGTTGGAGCAATTTCTGTCAGCTCTAACAAATTGCCAAAATATTCGAATTGATTCTTCCATTATCTCAACTAGCATGTCACTTGTTATGAAATAATCATCCTTTTCTCCAGCTCTAGCCTTGTTTTTGGCTTTCATTCTGTCCTCTGCCCCATCAACCTCTTTATTAGTACATTGAATGATAAAACAAGAGTTTAAGTTTATGCACTAACAGTGTGTAAAATATATTGATAAACACTAATTGTTAACATGATAAATATGGCACAAGTTTTCACTAGTAGTGTAAGAACTCTATTTTGTTAGTGCATACAACTTTGACTCTAAAATCTTTTCAAACGCTTACCTCTTATGACAGGAACTTGAAGAAGATTACGAAGATCATATCGACTCTTGATGTAATATTGAACTCTAGGCCCTTGAAAAGGTTCATTTTCTATAAATCTTTGCAAGAGAACCTGAAACTGCTGAAACTCTCCAGCAACTTCATTATATGTACGGACACCACGAGGGTCAGAATCCCACAAACTTAAAGCCTTCCCATATTGCCAGTGCAGAAATTCCCAAGAAAGACACATCTGTGCAACGTATATGACTTCCAGATCACTCTGCAATTCTTTGATAAACTTTACCATTGGGTCAATATTGTCATGTCTTTTATGCTTCAATAGCCGAATATTTTGTGAAATAAGGGATTTTAGTTTTGGACCTGAAGATTTCTGGCTTGAGATATGTTGAAATGGATCGTTTAACGGATCTTTCTGCAGATAACCTGTAAATTTTTGGATCAGAACAGCAAAACATGAAAAGAATTTAAGTTCTCTTCACAGACTAAGTTACCTGTAATAGCATGTAATTATATAAACAAACATGGTTTGGTTACAATGATTCATTAAGTAACAAATTTATTTTTATATCGTGGAGAACAAAAATAGGAAAAAAAGGTAGCAAGTCTTTTTGCTTGTGTCTACTTCTGTTTGTTACGTCATGCATCCCAATGCTTGAGATTTCATTTTGTTCTGAGTTAGGAGAGCCCAGCTAACCAGATTTTGTGGGTCCTGTTATAAACTTTTGAATAATTAAAGACAGAGCTGCTTTATTCATTTCATGTAGTAATACTAATTGATCCAAATAAATATGAAGATAACCATCAACAACTAATACTAGTACACCAACGAAGAAAGGACGAAAAGGAATGAAGGCAGATCCAGGATTTAATGTTTATGGATTCTTGCTACGATCTCGAGTAAATTTACAATAGTAAGTGGGTTCACATTCAAACATTTATAGATATTTAGTGAATTTTTCGAACACATCAAAAACTACTGAGTTCACGTGAACCTGTAGGTGGATCCGAACCCTGCTTTTCGTGATCATTATGCAGAAAACATGGAATTCAGTTACTTTACTGTGAGAGAAAATAGTTTTTGCAAATTTGTTGTTATGAATAAAGTTCAGATTAACGTTGAAGCTGTGAGTTGTTACTGACCTATTGCGTACATCTTCTGGTACGTCAAGATGTCAAATTTGCGCATCCTTTCTCTATAACTCTTATAAAACTTATGAAGTTCAGTCATGCAATCTTCACGTTGAAACTTTTCCTCAATTTTCCATGGCTGCAAATCTTCCATTTTTAGAGACTCTGATTCTTCCAAAATGGTAGGCAAACCCGTGTCTCTAACTTTTCTAAGTTCCATTTTTAATTGTTCAATTAATTCTTGATGTTCCCACAACGTCTCCAACTTGTTTGCATCTTCATTTCTTAACTTGACAGTTTCTTGAAAATCATCCTCAGATAAAAATTGTTGTGCTTGATCATGTTCTAATTTCCTTAGCTCTTCCATTATATCACTATCAGAATCTTCAGATTCTTGATTTTCCTCAGACATTTCAAAATCACTTAGTTTTTCATTATGCTCAAATTCACCACCAAAGTCTTCATCAGTCAAGAAGCCATCACTATACTGATCAACTAATTTATTCATAAGGTAACGAATATGCTCAAAACCAATTGACACACTATCAGAATCAGTTAATGAATCCTTCTCAGATTCAAACAGAAACTCATCACTAATATTTGATTCTCCTTTCACGGAATTGAGTTCTTCACTTTTCTCCATTTCCTCTTCATCACACGTTAAGTTACCTGAATTCCCTTTTTCTTCCTCATTAAAGGCTTCACTTTTACTATGAACTTCTTTCAAATCCTCTGTTTCAACAACCTCTGTTTCTGTTAGGGACTTATGGTTACACGTGGAGGGCATCCATTTAGAGCTAACAAATTCACCTTTTTCTTCCCTGCTCTTACAGAATTCTTCATAGGATGGAAATCTAAATGTAAAACTGAACTCAGTTTTTTGTACCTCCCCATTATTTTCCGAATCTGGGAATTCAGAAGCATCCTTAAAAGCTTCAGACTCAGAATCTAACTGTCGTTCTGCCTCTGAAAAAGCAGATTCTTTTTTATAGTCTTCTTTAAAGTCTGGATTCTTGTTTAATGAAGCATTACCCCTTCTTAATCTGTAATTTAAACAAAGAAAAATAAGCAGGATTGTTAAAATAATGGAAAATAAAAAAAGGGCATTGGAAAAAATTGAATCTTGATTTACATAAATAAATACCTGAGGAAGAAAGTGGTGATGAAGCTGAACAGAGGAGACAAATAGGTGGAAACAGAGGCAAACGCGGTAGTAAGCGACAAAAAAAGATTTTGATAGAGGAACCGAGAAAGAGAAGCCATATTCAGAGAAGAGAAGAAAATTTGAGAGTGGCCATGGATATTAAGCACAGGTGGAAGCAAAGAAACAGAGCAAAACAGAGGTTGGAGGAGAATTTATGTACCCGTTTGAATTTGTCAAAGAGAGAAATAGACTAATCACCTGTAAAAAAATACAACGAACCCCATGTCAAAAGTTAGCAAGATTTGCAAGCAAATCAAACTAATTTGGAAGTAAAAATTCGACCTAACTGTGAAAATTCACGTAGTGGACAGATTTACGAGCAACAATTGAGGGTAGGGATAGTTACTTGTCAGCGACTTGGCCTAATTGATATCCTTATTCTTCACAAAGAGAGAGAGAGAGAAATTTGTCGTTCAAAGATATCCACATAATGAGTAATTATCAGTTGAGAAGTCCTGTTTTTGCTGCTTATTCTTTGAGGTGTTGAATGTTGGGGTTGGGGTGGGGCTGGGAGTGGGGGTGGGGTGGGGGGATATATAGAGAAAGGAATATTTATTGGGGTAAGATTTGAACGTTGACAGCTTCTTTGTTTATCTCTTTTTTTTTTTCAGGTGTAGGAGCTTACGTTGCAAACGTCTTTCATACGCCAAGTGTCTTTGACATTATGGATTCTCGGGTTTTATGAATTGGCCAACTAAATGAAAAAAAAAAAAATCAATATTACTTGCCTTGAAAAGAAGAAGAAAATATAGAAGAAAATTCTTTGTAAGCATAGCCTGCCCTGGTGGTGGCAAATGGATACAAGTGATCAGTTAATCGCATTTCCAATATTAATCAAAAGTTGAACTACCTGGTTTGAATATCTAAGTGTTTTCCGCGTAAGAATATGTATTGCTTGTAAAGAAAGCACAATGTTCATAATCACAATTCGTTTTAACATAATTAATTGGTGAAGGGTGCAACTTAATGTGAAAAGCATGAAGCCGATAACGTGAAAGATTCCATCAAAATAAGGTGGCTGGAGTTCTTTAATATTTGAACTTTTCAAACAACAACATTAAAAATATGTGAAGGTTCACAAATTAGACGTGTTTATGATGCTTTTGACTAAAAGTTGGAGAAGAGCGTAGAACACTTTTTCTATGTACCACATTGGGACTGCACAATCGAATGGAATTGACACATTTTTCGTAGGCACTACTGCATTGTTGTTTCTGAAACTAACCATGCCATTTTTATAGGAAACGAATAATAAAGACAACGAATGATAATGTTGTGTTTGATGACAATACCCCAATTAGAACAGCCATAATTACAAGAAGAACATACTTGAGACTATTTTCTTTTACTTAGTTATACTATATTAGAAATTTATTTACCTATTCTTTTTTTATGTTTTATTGTTGTTGTTGTTGTTGTTGCTGTTTCTCCTTAAAAAAGTCTCATCCCATTATTAGTATCTTCAATTAAGAGATTCAAGTACATCCTTTCTTTTTTTTATCATTTCCTCTTCTCTATCCTTCCTTTTTATTTACATTAAAATCCCTTAATCCACGCCCAGAATCTCCATCTTCTCTCTTCCTACCATTTCCGACAACTTCATATTATTAGAAAGTCATCAATTGTGTCGTTCTTTTGCTGGAAGATGAGACAACAATGAAAATGAAACTCCTGCTCCATCATGCACCATCAAAACCGGCACTCTCTCTACTATCAGTCCTACAAACACTATTTGGTTCTGGCAAGATCAACTTATTCAAAATGCTCTAATGGCATCTGTTTATCCAACAATCGCCTTTACTGTTGCAGCTGCAGACACAACAAAAATTGCCCGCGATGCATTGCGTACTACGTATGCAAACAAGTCTCAATCCAGATTACTCAGCCTTCGTGATCGGCTTGCGCGACTCACAAAAATATCCAAGCCAGTTACTGAATACTTGCAAACTATTGAACGAAAAAGACAGGCGGATGGAGAAACTATTCTTTTTTTAATAGAATCATGGATCTATTGACGTCTGCAGATCAATCTATGGCGTCCACACACATGAATAATTTGCAGAAGTCGTGTCAAATTATTGTTAGAATATAATTTTTAATTTTTTTGATTTTAAGACTTGTGGTTTTGAAATTTTATTTCACGTTATAGATATTTATTTCGGATTATTTGTGCATACGGGTGAACTCGAGGTCAGCACACACCCGAGTTCTCGGTGAGTCAAACAAAGTAAGAAGTATGAATGTATGAGATAGAGATCGAATCTGAGAACTCTTTCAAACAAGGCTGGAACGGGGTGCTCGCCTGTTACACCCCATGTTTTCGTACGTAAGAGTATGTCTTAAGTCAATTGATGTCAGAACAAAAATGAGATCATCTTTGGAAGTATATAAAGTAAGTTATCATGTTACCTCTGATGTTACATATATTGAAGATCATGAACAACAAGTAGAAAGAGGGTTGGAAGGTTTAGAAGCTAAGGAATTGAAGAAAACAATGTTTCGACGAAAGTCGACAAGTTGGGAATATTATAACATGTACTTTTGGGGTGAGACTAGGGTGCTTAACATGATAAGGAGGTTATGTTATGAGTTATGTTAGTCGTATAATAGTCGTGTTTTATGTTTTAAAGTCAAGCGAGTTGTGGAACAAAAGTCGATGAAAGTCATTACAAGTTACATTCATAAGTTTTACTGAAAATTTGGGTCAAATGTAACTGCCATTTTCTCCCGATATACTTAGATTTATGGGGTGTTCCACCCATCAAATTGAAGCTCTATGAGTCCATTTTTTATTTCATAAATCATTTGTCAATACAACATCAGAGTGTATATATATATATATATATATATATATATATATTATATATATATATATATATAAATATATATATAATATATATATATATATATATATATATATATATATATATGTATTTTTGTGAGACTGCACAGGCTGCTAGATGACAAGTAGGTATCTCACCCACTTGCTTAAATGAGAGTCCAAAAAGGGGCTATTTCGGGTCGGCCAAAGAGCCGAATTTAAGGGCTTATCTCCTGAAATATAACAATCAATTATATAACACAATAACCAGGCTTAAACCCCTACAAACATCCTCCCAAAAATTGCCCACAAACCCTAATCAATTTTCTCTCTTTTTGAAGTTCTAGTTGGAGGTAAAACCTAGAGTTTGAAGAACCAAGATAGGAGATGAGTTATTCAAAAAATTAGGTATGTTTACTGCTCTCTTTCATCCATTTTTTCTGTTGTAGATGTATGGAAAGTTGTTCTATAATTGTAAGAACTAATGGGACGGTGATCGGAAGCCGTGAGTTCGAGTTGTTCACTTATAGCAAACTGTTTTGTGGACTGTTTTGTGTTGTTGTTGGATTGCGTATTTTACTACTATTTTCTGGAGTTTTGGAGGAGGAAGTTTGTGGAGAAACACCACATAAATGCGGGGTGGAGGGCTGGTCGTTCGTGGTAACATATTCGGGCTGTTTGACACTACTACGATGGTCGTTTTGTGTATGAATAGATTGGGGTGTGTTCGGCTGTTTTGTAGTATTTTGTGGTGTATATAAGATTGGAAAATAATGTATATATGTTGATATTGTTGTGTTCTTATGTTGTTGGTGTTATCTTGAATTTGGAGGAAGTAAGGATTATAGGGGAGATGTTGTCCATTTTTATACAAAATAAGCTTGCCGTTCGTTGTGTGATAGTTGTACCTTTCATAACATAATGATAGTATTATTATCGTTGTTGTAGTGCGAAGAGTCGAGTTAAACTTGGCGATTGGAAAGATTGTGATAAGGTATGTTAAGGCTAAACCTTTCTTCATTTTGGCATGATCCCGTAACTACATGAATTTGATAACGAGGCATAAAGAGAAGTTCGTATTCCTGAACTTATGTACATTTTTCTAGTGTCATAAGTTACATTATTCTCCCTTATCGGGACTTCATATTCAGTTTACTTTTGTCTTATTTCAGCCAAGAGAGCAGAGAGTATATATATATATATATACACACACACACACACACCACCATTGAGCTATAATCGATGGGCAGGCCCCTATTGGGCAACCTCCGATCAGATGGTAAGATATATACCGAGCCTACTATAGTCGAGCGCCTATGAGCGAGCCTAGAGTGGCCGAGATACAGAGCCTAGTATGGCCGAGCGCCTATGAGCGAGCCTACTACAGCAGAGCAGTTACATATACCGAGCCTTATAGAGCCGGACATCTATTTTACTTACTATATTGAGAGAGATGAGTCAGTATCAACAGGTAAGCATATTTCAAATTGTATTTGACTCCCAGGTACTTTCAGTTATTATATTTTCAGTTCAGTTTCAACTTTCAATTATTCTGTTGCCTTACATACTCGGTACATTATTTCGTACTTACGTCCCTTTTGCTGGGGACGCTACATTTCATGCCTGCAGGTCCTGATAGACAGCTAGATAGACCTTCTCAGTAGACAAGGTCAAACATCAGCTTGGTTGGTAAGCTCCACTTCCTCGGAGTTACCAGGTCTATACCTCGGAGTCCATTTTATATATACAGGTTTGATGGGTAGGTCGAGGCCCTATCCTGACCATGATAAGGTTAGTTATCCCTAGAGGCTTGTAGACGAATTCTGTACATTTTTTATATCACTATTGTGGCTTTACCAGCCCTATGTAGATGTTTAGTTTGGTATTACTAGTTGTAGACGTTATTTTCAGATGATTCAGAATATGGCCTCATCGGCCTAAGTTGAGGGTTACCCCTCTAGAGTTTACAGTTATAGAGTGGCATGTTTGGGCTGAGTATGGCACCGGGTGCCGGCCACGCCTCTTCAGGTTTGGGGCGTGACAAACTTGGTATCAGAGCAGTTTATCCTAGGGAGTCTACAAGTGGTGTCTAGTAGAGTCTTGTTTATGGGTGTGTTGTGCACCACTCTTATAGCAAGAGGCTACAGGGTATTTAGGACTGTCACTCTTTTTTCTTACTCTAGATCGTGTGGTAGAGCTCAGTTGTAAGATTCAAACTCCTAAATTTTATTTTAGCCGTAATACAACAATACATACATCCAGAAAGACAGTTGGGAAGATATTGAATATGGTTGTGGAAGAGTTGAGTCAGAGGAACTCGATTTTGCATCATTCTTATGATGAGTAAATGTGAGGTCTTCAGAAGATCATGTGTGTACTAAGATGTGTAAGCTTCTTGTAAGGAACCCTAACTCATGAATATATATCCACCTATTTGGTAAAAAGCAATAAGAGAGTCATAAGATAGATACAACTTTCAACAAGTAAAAGAAGCAAGGTGAAGAAGGATACGTGGTACCCAGTTAATGATGATTATCAATATTTACAATTCAAGCAGAGAAATATAAGCATTCTGAGTTACTTTCCACAGTAACAGAGATATATACAATTGGTCACACCCAACTCAGTTATGCCCTATGGGAGCTAACATTTATAGTTTAAGAGAAATATGGGATATTAGGATCCAGCTGGGGTTAGAGTAACCTAAAATGGTAGATGAATTGTTATCATTAGCTGACATTTCCGAAGGATAGTGCAAACGTGGTAATATATCTCCTTGTGAGACACCCAGATGGTGCACTCCAGAATAGAACATTCAGATATGAATACTAGAATGTTCAGAAATTTTAAGAGATAGGCACCAAAATCCTAGAAGGGATAAATATTTTTATTAGTATGGCTCTCGTTCATAGTCAAGATAGAATGTTAGGCGACCCAATGAGCCAGTAGATGGAGCAAGTGGAGCTAAAAGCCAAAGAATGTTTTGTTGAAGTTTTCAGAAAAAGGTAATAGATAGAGATATTATCGGGAGAATAAGAAGAGAGTAAATGAAGTATTATGAGTATGATGTGATAAATGGGTGAAAACGGCAAGTCAAAATATGATATGATGAGAGAGTCTATAGTCTAAGTGAAGGAAAAGACAAGAGGTGATAGGCCTTGAGACAATAAAAGAGTATATGCCAAAAGTCATATCCTTATTTCGAGAAATGAGTTGGTGAGTCCAACGTGATTACCAAAACAAAAATTTAGACCGCCAGAGTAAGAGAAATCAGCATTGGCTAGTGAACAAGATAAACTGAACATCAATTAGGGATCAAATGATGTGATAATAGTCGACATCAAGAGAATTTCAAAGATCGCATTCCTGCAATAATAAAATGGACAATAGAAGAATAACCTTTAAAGGTCAGTCAGGAAGATGCTCCACCGAAGCAAAAACTTTGAGCGAAGTTAAGCTTAAGGGACTAAGTGTACACGTTACACTAGGTGTCACCCTCGTGCCTAAGGAAATCAGTTATCCCTGGTAGAGAAGGGTTACCGCAAGGCGAGTAAGTGTCAGTGAAGACGTGAAAAGACGCCAAAGATTAAAAGGTAAACCATAAATAGGTAAATCTTCATAGCATTAAATGTTTGTACTCCCCTAAAGGAGGGAATATTGTTTGATATGGAACTAAGTTGAATTTAAGTGGTTTAGATAACTATAGATAGTGAGGGAAGAATAAGGTAAAAAGGAGAAAGGAAAGAGATTGCATTTATTTAGATCCTACCGATATGTTACGACCCTAGAACATTATGCAAGCGCAATGCTGGGGAGAGAGTAAGGGTTCCCACCCAAGATGTTATTGATAAATAATTGTGAATAGACACTTGATACATAAGGAGCCAGTGCAAGGGGAGTTAAGACCAAGGACATAACCAAAGAGAGGTTACACAAAATATAAATATGAGCATGGACTAACGAGTAGTTAGTAGTTGTTTTAGGAAGAGCTTAGTTATGGCTAGATAAGATGTCTCAGATAAATCAGTAGATCATGCAAGATAAACATAGTGAAACCCAGCATAGGAAATTTAGTCTCGTAGGTATGACATCATAATCCTTGAGAAATATTCAGATAGGAGTTGGGGTAGTAAAATGTACCGTATATCTGTTACAGAAATAAAAGACAGTGCCCCTAGGGAGACAATCGAAATTTCAATTCAGAAGCAACCCTACGAAATGGCGTGGAGGTAAGTAACTAAGGATAATGATAGGCGAGTAAGAACATCAGAAATTCCGTGGGGGTATACAATGTAATAAGCTCATAGAGTTACAAGAGTCAGAGGGTCTTCCCTAAGTACTGTAATGAAAGACTAGCTGAGAAAATAAGAAAGAAGGCTTCAAGCTAAGCATAGTGACCTAAAGAGAAAATGATCTTATAACAACAGTCTCACTACAACATTGTATACACTCCATAAGAAGCTAGCACCAATCGTGGCTAATGAACGAAAAAAAGTAATATTCAAGATCATATGAGTTGCACGAAATTCCAATAGGTGTGGGCATTAAGATAAGCCAAGTACTCATGCAACAAGTGGCGAAACGACCAGAAAAAGTAATTTCTTACTTTATAAAGAAAGATGAGAAGGCGCGAAAAGGAATTATTCGATCAATGAACTAGAGTTAGTTACATGATGAACGCACTTAAGATTTCAAGAGTATTATCCATGCAGCATATATGTTGACATTCCTACAGCTATAGGAGACTCCGGTATAAGTTAAAAGAAAGAATTGAGTCCACCTCATAGACAAAATGTTTGAATTGTTAGAAGATTATGCTATGGATGTTCCATAGCATCCACCAAAGGAGAAAGTAATAACTAATACCCTAAGCCTTAGATCAGAAGATAGTTTAAGCCTTCTTCAAGGCTGAGAGAGAAGAGGAAACTAAAGAGTTACATTAGCTAAGTGAATCAGGAGTCTTATTATTAGAACCAGATAAATACAGAAATCGTGATTCAAAACACTGCAAAATCACTCTTAATAGAGGTACAAGAGAGATAGTACAATAACCATATTCTATAACGGCTCTACAATAAAGCCATTTAGAAAAGTACCAGCCTCATAAGGAGTAATTATGAAGCTCCCATTGGATTGTATATGTACCAGAGGTGCAAGTATTATAGTAGAGGTTTAAGGTGTGGATGTGAATTCCACCAATGTGGAAGGGAGATTATTAAAGCCACAGAAGATACAATGCGAGAATTAAAGGTAAGAAAGGTAAAGGTAAATGAGGTACGAGATACTCAAGTGCATAAGGTTATGAATAGTCAAGACTTTAGATAGAGGGCTAGAAGTACCGTGATTCAGTATCCAGAAATGATAGTAGTATCGTCAGTAGCACATCTTCCAGCCTATGGTTTCCAGGTACCCAGAGGTCTAGTTAAGAGAGCAAATAAGGGTTAGAAGCGACATGATATCTTGCTAAAGATTTTAGAATAACATAATGAAATCTATGGTGCTAGCAAGTTAAAGAAAGGTTGCGAGTAATATAAATAGATATGTGAAGGTAGAAAGCTAAAGTATGGCAGAGAGATAAGGTTTGAGGTACACATGAGTATGGATAAGAAAAGGTGAGTGAGAAGGTTACAAGAATAGGTATGGCCTTGAGATTAGGCCAATCAAAACAAGAGAGCTGATGATTTCTGTAAGTTATAGAAAGCTCAGTATAGCCTGAATGAACTCGTATGAGTCTAAGAGTAGGGGAATTTAGAAGAGATGGAATGCTGCCCTAGTAGTAGAATAACTGTGTAATTGTTATAAATGATAAGAGAATGACGTTTAAGCCTTTGATTGCGTAATGATTTAAAGAAAAGTAATTTCATGAACTGCATGAGATTAGAATACCCCATAAGATGAATCACGTTGGGATGCGATGAAATACGATTATTGAAGTATAGTATCGTCCCTAGGTGAATCAAGCAAATAACTTCAGATGTTCCCCGATGAGACGTGAGCCCTAACGACAATTTGTTACATAAGAGGTTTCAAGTTATCAGTGATAGATTATAGATCAACATTAAGGTGAATCAACGATAGGCGGATAAAAGGTCAAAATTATGAGATGAGATTAGGCCGTCATTCTTAAGATGAACAATAATGAGGAAGAACTAAAGGACTTAGACTTATACATATATGACAAGCAGCGAGAGAGTAACCTGGAGTTGGGTAGCAAAACTTGGTAATAATAAACCGAAGTAGTAAACCCATAAGGAGAGATATACAAGGCTACAAAAAAAGATATAGCATTAGTCGTAAGTTCAACAAAGTACCGAGCGAAGAACTTCAGTACACCTATATATACCGGGAGGAATAACTTGTCATATTTCTATATATGTTCCCAAAGCGAGGCCTAGAGATTGGCTAAAAGCCGGAGGAAAAAGGACAGAAGAGTTGCATAGGCGCACATACAAGGACAAAGTCGTACAGGCTACATGACAGAAGGTCGCAACAGTTACGAGATTGGAAAATTTCGACAACAAGTTGTGGTGTGAGAAAGAGGCCTAAAGGGGGAATGCCTTAGCCTTTGGATTTATTACAAAGAACAGTTTCCTAGATGGCAATGACAATATTAAAATATTCGTAACAACTATGGGTTATGATACTAATAAGAATCGGCCAACATCCAAGGACGAATGTTCCAAAGGGGGGAATGATGTTACACCCCATGTTTTCGTACGTAAGAGTACGTCTTAAGTCAATTGATGTAAGATAAAAAATGAGAGCATCTTTGGAAGTATATAAAGTAAGTTATCATGTTACCTTGGATGTTACATATATTGAAGATCATGAACAATAAGTACAAAGATGGTTGGAAGGTTTAGAAGCTAAGGAATTGAAGAAAACAATGTTTCGTCGAAAGTCGACAAGTTGGGAATATTATAACATATACTTTTGGGGTGAGACTAGGGTGCTTAACATGATAAGGAGGTTATGTTATGAGTTATGTTAGTCGTATGATAGTCGTGTGTTATGTTCTGAAGTCAAGCGAGTTGTGGAACAAAAGTCGATGAAAGTCATCACAAGTTACGTTCATAAGTTTTACTGAAAATTTGGATCAAATGTAACTGCGATTTTCTCCCAATATACTTAGATTTATGGGGTGTTCCACCCATCAAATTGAAGCTCTATGAGTCTATTTTCTAACTCACTAAATCGTTTGTCAATAAAACATCAGAGTATATATATATATATATATATATATATATATATGTGTTTTTGTGAGACTGCACAGGNTAAATACGTTAGTTCTAATAAACATCAGAGTATATATATATATATATATATATATATATATATGCGTTTTTGTGAGACTGCACAGGCTGCTAGATGACAAGTAGGTGTGTCACCTAATTGCTTAATGAGAGTCCAAAAAGGGGCTATTTCGGGTCGGCCAAAGAGCCGAATTTAAGGGCTTATCTCCTGAAACATAACACTCAATTATATAACACAATAACCAGGCCTAAACCCCTACAAACATCCTCCCAAAAATTGCCCACAAACCCTAATTGATTTTCTCTCCTTTTCAAGTTCTAGTTGGAGGTAAAACCTAGAGTTTGAAGAACCAAGATAGGAGATGAGTTATTAAAAAAATTGGGTATGTTTACTGCTCTCTTTCATGCATTTTTTTGTTGTAGATGTATGGAAAGTCGTTCTATAATTGTAAGAACTAATGGGACGGTGATCGGAAGCCGTGAGTTCGAGTTGTTCACTTATAACAGACTATTTTGTGTTGCTGTTGGATTGCGTGTTTTACTACTATTTTCTGGAGTTTTGGGGGAGGAAGGGTGTGGATAAACAACACATAAATTCAGGGCGGAGGTCCGGTCGTTCGTCGTAACATATTCGGGCTGTTTGACACTGTTACAGTGGCCGTTTTGTGTATGAATAGATTGAGGTGTGTTGGGATGCTTTGTAGTATTTTGTAGTGTATATAAGGTTGGAAAATAATGTATATATTTTGATATTGTTGTGTTCTTATGTTGTTGGCTTTATCTTGAATTTGGAGGAAGTAAGGATTATAGGGGAGATGATGTCCGTTTTTATACAAAATAAGCTTGTCGTTCGTTATGCGATAGTTGTACCTTTCATAACTTAATGATAGTGTTACTATCGTCGTTGTAGATTAAGGTGCGAAGAGTCGAGTTCATCTTGGTAAGTGGAAAGATTGTGATAAGGTGTTACACCCCATGTTTTCGTACGTAAGAGTACGTCATAAGTCAATTAATGTAAGCTCAGAATTGGAATCATCTTTGAAAAGTTTACAAAGTTAGTTCATCATCTTCACGTGGAGGTTATAAATATTAAAGATCAGTGATACCAAGTAGCAAGAGGGTTTGAAGGCTTAGAAGCTAAACAAATTGAAGAAAATAAGTTTCGTCGAAAGTCGACAAGTTGGAATGTTTTACCATGTACTTTTGGGGTGAAACTAGGGTGATTAACATTATAAGGAGATTATAATATGAGTTATTTTAGTCGTATGATAGTTGGTGTTATGTTTTAAAGTCAAGCGAGTTGTGGAACAAAAGTTGGAAAAGGTCATCACAAGTTCCATTCATAAATGTGCTAAAAATTAGGTCAAATGTAACTGAGCTTTTCTCCCAATATACTTGGAATTAGGGGATGATCTACCTACCAAATTGAAGATATATAAGTCTAGGTTCTAAAGCATTAAACCGTTTGTCGATACAAAGTTGGAGTAGAGAGATACTCGTATTTTTGCGAGACTGCGCAGGCTGGTAGGTGACAAGTAGGTGCATCACCTACTTGCCAAAAGGAGAGGCCTCAACTAAGTCGACCAAGAGGGTAATTTTAAGTGATAATTAACTCATTTATTTCACTCATATTTCAGACCATTAATACTAGAGTGAACCCCTGCAACTCCTCCCCAAAAATCCCACACAAACCCTAGGTTATTCCGGATGTTACGATGTGATTCTAGTGCCGAAAACTCTGGACAGCTTGCTAGTTTCTCTTTCTCCTTCGTGTTGTCCTTCGTGTTGCTGCATTGGGGGACTTATTTTTGATGGAGAAGGACTAGGTTTCGCTGTTCTACTCAGTCCAAGGTAAGTTAATGCTTCTCCTTCCATTATCTATGCTTAAACGAGTTGTAACTCGGCCGTAAAGACTAGACCTAGCGAGTTTCGAATGAGTGGTATACTGTTTGTTGTTGCATCACTGTTGGCTGGTTGTGAACTTATTTTAAGTTGAATTGATGTTTGGTTTATAGTATAAGAGGCTTAATTATGTACTGTTGGTTTTGTTGCTCAATTTGAAAGAAAAGACAAGTCGAAACATATTTTAGTAAACTGAAAAATCAGTTTTGAGTTGTTGAACTTGTGAGACTGTTTTGTGGGCTGTTTCGTGTTGCTATTGGGTTGTCTCTTTTGCTACTGTTTTTGTGGAGTTGAGAGGAGGAAGGGCGTGGAGAAACACCACATAATGGCATGGTTGTTTGCTGGTCGTTCGTCGTAATATTTTCGGATTGTTTGACACTATTATGGTTGTCGTGTTGTGTATGAAGTGATCGGGGTATGTTGGGCTGTTTGGTGATTATTTTGACTTGTGTGAAGTCATATATAGGGGAGGTGCTGTCCGTTTCATCGTAAAATAGGTTGTGGTCGATACATAATAGTTACGACGCTTAAATAATAACGATAGTGTCATTTCTCTTATTGTAGACTAAGGAGTCGTGACATTGCATAGCTTGAGGTTGGACAGTACATATACAAGGTATGTGAGGCTATCCCTTTCCTTCTTTTGCATGACTTCGATTGTACATAATGCAATGAACGAGCTTCCAAAGGTACTCTACTCTTAGAAGCTAGTAGTACTAATATTGTTTCCCTTCTTATGGAACAATTGATGTTGAGGTTGCTTCTCTTATTCTTATGTTATCAATGTTGTTGGTGCTTCCCGATTCTAATAAAATTATTGATGAAGAGTTATTCCTAATAATGTGTACGGAGAATATCGACCTTACGTCACTCCGAATGGTTCAGAATATGATTCCAATGAGTTCTACATGCGTTATATATGAATCTATTTTACTCTACCGAGTCGCGCTATTGTCGACCGGGTACGACACCTATTGTGCAACCACTAATCAGTTGGGTTTACCGAGCTCCACGTGGCCGGGTACGATTCTACCGAGCCTTATGATGGCCGGGTACGTTTTAACGAGTCCTCTTTGAGGTCGAGTACGATATGATGATGATGATGCCCAAAGAGGCGTATGTTTTTAAAAGCTTATGTATATATATGTATTATGCATTTCATGCCAGTAGCCCCCAGAGGCACTCAGATGTTACAGGTTGTATCTACTCTATCTCTCTTTACGTTACTGATCTTGTTTATGCTTTCATGCCTTACATACTCGATACTTTATTCGTACTGACGTCCCTTTTGCCTGGGGACGCTGCGTTTCATGCCCGCAGGTCCCGATTGATAGGTTGACAATCCTCCTAGTAGGTTATCAGCTCAGCGAAAGGTACTGGTGCACTCCACTTTCTCCGGAGTTGCCTATTTGGTCAATATGCTTTGGATATGTATTGATCGATATGGCGGGGCGCTGTCCCGACCATTATGGTTTTATGTACTCTTAGAGGCTTGTAGATAAATGTCAGGTGTATGGATACTTGTATGGCCTTGTCGCCTATGTTTTGAGTTTACAAATGGTGATGTCGACCTTATAGGCCCGTATGTCACATGTATAAGTTTATATATCATGTTGGGTCATCATATGTTGAGTATTCCCTTATGTTTTATTCTTGTTATCTCATGACATGTTTTCTAGCTCATTTACCCTTGATAGTATGATAAGAAAGATATGTTACGTTGGTACTCGGTTCAGTAAGGCGCCGGGTGCCCGTCGGGGCCTTCGGTTTGGGTCGTGACAAAAGTGGTATCAGAGCAGTTCTGTCCTAGGGAGTCTACAAGCCGTGTCTCGTAGAGTCTTGTTTATGGGTATGTTGTGCACCATACTTATAAGCAGGAGGCTACAGGGCATTTAGGACTGTCACTCTTTCTTCTTATTCTAGATCGTGTGATAGAGCTCAGTTGTAAGAATTCAAACTCCTAAATTCGACTTTAGTCGTAATACAACGATACCTACATCCACAAAGATAGTTGGTAAGAGATTGAATGCGGCTCTAGAAGAGCTGAGTTAGAGGAACTCGATTTTGCATCACGCTTATGATGAGTAAATGTAAGGTCTAGTGTAGTATATGTGTTCTAAGACGTGTAAGCTTCTTTATAAGGATCCGTAAAGCACGAATATCTATCCACCCATATGGTAAAAAGCAATAAGAGAATCAAAAGGTAGATACAAGCTTCAATAAGCAAAAGAAGCAAGGTAAAGAAGGGTACGAGGTATCCATTTAGTGAAGATTATCAGTTTTTACAATTCAGGCAGAGAAACATAAGTATTAAGAGTTACTTTCAACAATAACAGAGATCTATACAATTGGCCACACTCAGTTATGCCCTATGGGAGCTAACAGATATTATTTAAGAGAAATATGGGATATCAGGATCCGGTTGGAGTTAGAGTAACCCAAAATGATGGATAGATTGTTAGCATTATCTGACATTTCCGAAGGATATTGCAGATGTGGTTATAGTTCTCCTTGTGAGACAGCTTGATGGTGCACTCTAGAATAGTACATTTAGATATGAAATACTAGAATGTCCAGAAAATTTAGATGATCAGCACAATCCAAGAAGAGATAAATATTTACCTTTTTATGGCTCCCGTCACATGTAAAGAGAATGTTAGGCGACCCGAAGAGCCAGTTAATAGAACAAGGGGAACTAAAAGCGAAAGAATGTTTTGTTGAAGTTTTCAAAATAAGACGATAAACAGAAATATTAGCAGGAGAATAAGAAGAGAGTAAATAAAGTATTATGAGTAAGATGTGATAAATGGGTGATAACAATATATCAAAATATGACACAATGATAGAGTCTATAGTCAAGTGAAGGAAAAGACAAGAGGTGACAGACCTTGAGACAATAATAGAGTATAGGCCAAAGGTCATATCCTCATTTCAAAAAATGAGTTGATGAGTCCAACTTGATTACCAGAAGGCTAAGTTAGACCCCCTGTAGTAAGAGAAATTAGTATGGTCTAGTAAATAAGATAGAACCGAACATGAATTAGGGACCGGAGGATTTGATAATAGTCGATATCGTGAGAATTTTAGAGATCGTGTTCCAACAATAATAGAATAGACAACAAACGAATAACCTTTAAAGGTCATTTAGGAAGTCGCTTACCTAAAGCAAGCACTCTGAGCAGAGCTAATCTTAAGGGACTAAGTGTGCCAGTTACACTAGGTGTCACCTTCGTGCGTAAGAAATTTAGTTATCCCTGGTACAGAAGGTTACCATAAGGCGATTAAGGTTCATTGATGATGTGAAAAGACGCCAAAGATGAAGAGGTAAAACATCTATAGGTAGATCGTCGTAGTACTAAATCTTAGTACTCCCCTAAAGGGGGGAATATGGTGTGATATGGTATTAAGTCGGAGTTAAGCGGTTAAGGTAACTATGGTATGGTAAAGGAAGAATGTGGTAAAAAGGAGAAAGGGATGGTGTTGCATTTATTCAGTTCCTACAGATATGTTGCGACTCTAGAACATTATACAAGCATGACACCCGGGGAGAGGCAGTAAAAGTTTCCGGCCAGGATGTTATTGATAAATATGATTGAATGGACACTTGATACATCAGGAGCTAGTGGTGAGAGGTAAGTTAAGACAAAGGATATATCCCAAGAGAGATTATGCACAATATATATATGAGAATGGACCAACGATTAATTAGTAGTTGATTCAGGAAGAGCCCGGTTACGGCTAGACAAGAGGTCACAAATTAATCAATAGATCATGCAAGATAAATGTAGTGAACCACAACATAGGGAATTCAGTCTCGCAGATACGAGATCGCAATCATCTAAAAATTTTTGGATAGGAGTTGAGGCAGTTAAAGGTACCGTTTAAGTTTTATGAAAATAAGAGAGAGTGCCACTAAGGAGACAATCAAAATTTGAGCTTAGAAGTAACCCTACAAGCACAAGGGCACGAAGTTATGTAACTAAGGATTATTATAGGCAAGTAAGAACAACGAAAATTTCCTTCGGGTGTACGATATAACAAGCTCGCAACTTTACAAGAGCCAGAAGGTCTCCCTATGTACTACAATGAAAGACTAGCTGAGGAAATAAGGAAGAAGGTTTCCACCTAAGCATAGTGAGCTAAAGAGTAAATGATTTTGTAACAGCAGTCTCACTACAATATTGTATACACTCCATAAGAAAGTGGCACCTATCGTGGATAATGAATGGAAAAAAATTAATCAAAGGTGATGTTTGAGATCATATGAGGTACATGAAATTATAGTATTTGTGGGCAATAAGACAAGCCAAGTATTCATGTAACAAGTGATAGAACGACCAGGAAAAGTTAATGCTTACATTTAAGGACAACTGAGAAGGCATGAAAGGAAATTTATGGTGCTAGCAAGTTAAAGGAAGGTTACGAGTAGTATAAATAGATAGGTGTAGGTCGTAAGGTAAAGTACCGTAGAGCAACAAGGTTTTAGGTAGATAGGAGTAAGGATATGAAAAGGTGAGTGAGAAGGTGACGAGAATATGTAAGTCCTCGGGATTAAACCCATCAAAACAAGGGAGCTGATGATTTCTATATGTAATAAAAAGCTCGGTACAACCTAAATAAACACAGAGGAGTCTAAGACTAGGAGCAATTAGAAGAGATGATATGCTGCCCTGGTAGTAGAATAAGGGTGTAATTGTGATAGATAAGAGGATGACATTTAGGCCTTTGATTGAGGAATAATTTAAAGAAAAGGAATTTTATGAATAGCACAAGATTGAATACCCCCATAAGATGAATCATGTTAGGATGCTATGAAATACGGTTATTGAAGTATAGTATCGTCCCTAGGTGGATCGGGAAAATAACTTCAGATGTTCCCCGATGAGACCTGAGCCCAAGTGACAATGTATTACGTAAGAGGTTTCAAGTTATAAGTGGTGGATTATAGATCAACATTAAGGTGAATTAACAATAGATGGATAAAAGTTCCAAAGTATGAGAGGAGATTATGATGCCATTATTTAGATGAACAGTAATAAGGAAGCATTAAATGACTTAGATTTATACATATAGGATAAGCAGTGAGAGAGTAACCTGGAGTT
>NW_017670255.1:1166418-1180045 GCF_001879085.1 Nicotiana attenuata | reverse complement strand
TTTTTGCGAGACTGCGCAGGCTGGTAGGTGACAAGTAGGTGCATCACCTACTTGCCAAAAGGAGAGGCCTCAACTAAGTCGGCCAAGAGGGTAATTTTAAGTGATAATTAACTCATTTATTTCACTCATATTTCAGACCATTAATACTAGAGTGAACCCCTGCAACTCCTCCCCAAAAATCCCACACAAACCCTAGGTTATTCCGGATGTTACGATGTGATTCTAGTGCCGAAAACTCTGGACAGCTTGCTAGTTTCTCTTTCTCCTTCGTGTTGTCCTTCGTGTTGCTGCATTGGGGGACTTATTTTTGATGGAGAAGGACTAGGTTTCGCTGTTCTACTCAGTCCAAGGTAAGTTAATGCTTCTCCTTCCATTATCTATGCTTAAACGAGTTGTAACTCGGCCGTAAAGACTAGACCTAGCGAGTTTCGAATGAGTGGTATACTGTTTGTTGTTGCATCACTGTTGGCTGGTTGTGAACTTATTTTTAAGTTGAATTGATGTTTGGTTTATAGTATAAGAGGCTTAATTATGTACTGTTGGTTTTGTTGCTCAATTTGAAAGAAAAGACAAGTCGAAACATATTTTAGTAAACCGAAAAATCAGTTTTGAGTTGTTGAACTTGTGAGACTGTTTTATGGGCTGTTTCGTGTTGCTATTGGGTTGTCTCTTTTGCTACTGTTTTTGTGGAGTTGAGAGGAGGAAGGGTGTGGAGAAACACCACATAGTGGCATGGTTGTTTGCTGGTCGTTCGTCGTAACATTTTCGGATTGTTTGACACTATTATGGTTGTCATGTTGTGTATGAAGTGATAGGGGTATGTTGGGCTGTTTGGTGATAGTTTTGACTTGTGTGAAGTCATATATAGGGGAGGTGCTGTCCGTTTCATCGTAAAATAGGTTGTGGTCGATACATAATAGTTACGACGCTTAAACGATAACGATAGTGTCATTTCTCTTATTGTAGACTAAGGAGTCGTGACATTTGCATAGCTTGAGGTTGGACAGTACATATACAAGGTATGTGAGGCTATCCGTTTCCTTCTTTTGCATGACTTCGATTGTACATAATGCAATGAACGAGCTTCCAAAGGTACTCTACTCTTAGAAGCTAGCAGTACTAACATTGTTTCCCTTCTTATGGAACAATTGATGTTGAGGTTGCTTCTCTTATTCTTATGTTATCAATGTTGTTGGTGCTTCCCGATTCTTATAAAATTCTTGATGAAGAGTTATTCCTAATAATGTGTACGGAGAATATCGACCTTACGTCACTCCGAATGGTTCAGAATATGATTCCAATGAGTCCTACATGCATTATATATATGTATCTATTTTACTCTACCGAGCCGCGCTATAGTCGGCCGGGTAAGACACCTATTGTGCAACCACTGATCAGTTGGGTTTATCGAGCTCCACGTGGTCGGGTACGATTCTACCGAACCTTATGATGGCCTGGTACGTTTTTACCGAGTCCTCTTTGAGGCCGGGTACGATATGATGATGATGATGCCCAAAGAGGCGTATTATTTTAAAAGCTTATGTATATATATGTATTATGCATTTCATGCCAGTAGCCCCCCAGAGGCACTCAGATGTTACAGGTAGTATCTACTCTATCTCTCTCTACGTTACTGATCTTGTTTATGCTTTCCTGCCTTACATACTCGGTACTTTATTCGTTCTGACGTCCCTTTTGCTTGGGGACGCTGCGTTTCATGGCCGCAGGTCCCGATTGATAGGTTGACAATCCTCCTAGTAGGTTATCAGCTCAGCGGAAGGTACTGGTGCACTCCACTTGCTCCGGAGTTGCCTATTTGGTCAATATGCTTTGGATATGTATTGGTCGGTATGGCGGGGCGCTGTCCTGACCATTATGGTTTTATGTACTCTTAGAGGCTTGTAGACAGATGTCAGGTGTATGGATACTTGTATGGCCTTGTCGCCTATGTTTTGAGTTTACAAATAGTCATGTCGACCTTATAGGCCCGTATGTCACATGTATAAGTTTGTATATCATGTTGGGTCATCATATGTTGAGTATTCCCTTATGTTTTATTCTTGTTATCTCATGACATTTTTTCTAGCTCATTTACCCTTGATAGTATGATAAGAAAGATATGTTAAGTTGGTACTCGGTTGAGTAAGGCGCCGGGGGCCCGTCGCGGCCCTTCTATTTGGGTCGTGACATAAGGTATGTTATGGCTTAACCTTTCTTCATTTTGGCATGATCCCGTAAGTACATGAGTTTGATAACGAGGCATAAAGAGATGTTCGTATTCCAGAACCTATGTACATTTTCCTAGTCTCACAAGTTACAGTATTCTCCCTTATCTGAACTTCATATTCAGTTTGTTTTGTCTCCTTTCAGCCAAGAGAGCAGAGAGTATGTATATGTATTTGTATATAGTATTACAATATTTTCACCACCATCGAGCTATAATCGATGAGCAGACCCCTATTGGGCAACCTCTGATCAGATGGTAAGTTATATACCGAGCCTACTATGGCCGAGCGCCTATGAGCGAGCCTACTACGGCAGAGCAATTATATATACCGAGCCTTATAGGGCCGGACATCTATTTTACATACTATATTGTGAGAGATGAGTCAGTATCAGTAGGTAAGCATATTTCAAATTGTATTTCACTCCTAGGTACTTTCAGTTATTATATTATCTGTTCAGTTTCAGCTTTCAGTTATTTTGTTGCCTTACGTACTCGGTACATTATTTCGTACTGACGTCCCTTTTGCTTGGGACGATGCATTTCATGACTGCAGGTCCTGATAGACAGCTGGATAGACCATCCCAGTACACAAAGTCAAACATCAGCTTAGTTGGTAAGCTCCACTTCCTCGGAGTTACCATATCTATACCTTGGAGTCCATTTTATATATACAGGTTTGATGGGTAGGTCGAGGCCCTGTCCTGACCATGATCAGTTATCCCTTGAGGCTTGTAGACGAGTCCTGTACATTTTTTATATCACTATTGTGGCTTTACCAGCCCTATGTAGATGTTTAGTTTGGTATTGCTGGTTGTAGACGTTATTTTCAGATGATTCAGAATATGGCCTTATCGGCCTAAGTTGAGGGTTACCCCTCCAGAGTTTACAGTTATAGAGTGGTATGCTTGGGCTGAGTATGGTACCGGGTGCCGGCCATGCCTCTTCAGGTTTGATACTAATATACTTGTGCGATAGTTGTACCTTTCATAACTTAATGATAGTATTATGATCCTTGTTTTAAATTAAGGTGCAAAGAGGCGAGTTCAACTTGTTGATTGGAAAGATTGTGATAAGGTATGTTAAGGCTAAAATTATCTTCATTTTAGCATGATCACGTAACTACATGAGTTTGATAACGAGGCATAAAGAGAAGTTCGTATTCCTGAACTTATGTACATTATCCTAGTCTCAGAAGTTATAGTATTCTCCCTTATCAGGACTTCATATACAGTTTAGTTTTGTCTTCTTTCAGCCAAGAGATCAGAGAGTCTATATATATAGTATTACAGTATTTTCACCACCATCGAGCTATAATCGATAGGCAGACCCCTATTGGGCAACCGCTGATTAGATGGTAAGTTATATACCGAGCCTACTGTGGTCGTGAGCCTACGAGCGAGCCCAAAATGGCCGAGATACATAACCTAGTATGGTTGAGCGCCTATGAGCGAGCCTGCTACGGTAGAGAAGCTACACATACCGAGCCTTATAGGGCTGAACAACTATTTTACTTACTATATTGAGAGAAATGAGTAAGTATCAGCAGGTAAGCATATTTTTAAATTGTATTTGACTCCAGGGTACTTTCAGTTATTATATTATCAGTTTAGTTTCAGCTTTCAGTTATTCTATTGCCTTACATACTCTGTACATTATTTCGTACTTACATCCCTTTTAATGGGGACGCTAGATTTCATGCCTGCAATCCCTGATAGACAGCTAGATAGACCTTCCCAGTAGACAAAGTCAAACATCAGCTTGGCTGGTAAGCTCTACTTCATCGAAGTTATCAGGTCTATACCTTGGAGTCCATTATATATTTATATAGGTTTGATGGGTAGGTCGAGGCCCTATCCTTACCATGATATAGTTCAGTTATCCGTAGAGGCTTGTAGAAGAGTCCTGTACATTTTTTATATCAGTATTATGGCTTTACCAGGTCTATGTAGATGTTTAGTTATGTATTGCTGGTTGTAGACGTTATTTTTAGATGATTCAGAATATGGCCTATCAGCCTAAGTTGAGGGTTACCCCTCTAGAGTTTACAATTACAGAATTGTACGCTCGAGCTGAGTATGGAACCGGGTTCCAGCCACGCCTCTTCAGGTTTTGGGCATGATATCTCCACCGGGCCTGAAAATACAATACCCCCAAACCCGGAACGAGTTCCAAGACCTCGAAAAGCATTACAAACGGTTGCACATAAAAGAAAGCATTACGCGCTTTCGATCATATACTTTACACATAGAAATAAAAGAAAGTTTCGCCTTGTTATTACACATTTTCTTGCCTCTTAAATTCTGGATCCTAAGAGCCTTCGGGCTACCCCTATTCGGGAACTATAGAGCCCAAGAGCTACCCCTAATCGGGGATAGTCGTGCGAAAAAGGTTCGGACAACTCGGGTTACCAAATCCCGGTGGCACCAAACTTATTAGGCGGTGCCTAAAAAGGCTACCGCCACCCTAGTAATGGCTAAGAGACGTCCGAAGTTCGTAATCAAAATGTAAGGCCTTTATAAGAACTCGAAACCTGCTAAAAGGTTACCCTTGGAAAAAGCTTCATCTAAAATCACTTAAGCATCTTGAAACAACTTCAGGTCACATCGAGTTTTCAAAGCCTTAAGCAAACAAAGTTGTATCAAAGTCAGGCTCCATTCGGACCTCTGAAAAACGAACGCCCTATAACTACATTTAATTCTATGCTAAGGCATTGGAAACATTACAAGAATAGAACTTATGAAAAGATGCCGGAAAAGTAAAGACACGAAATTGCCAGAAAGGGAAAATTTTATATATATTCTGGAATATACTTACAAGGGCCCCATAAGTACAGCCTCAAAATATATATATATATATATATATATATATATATATATACATGAGATAAAAACTAAAAAAGTACTAAGGCGTCTACGCTTGATCTTCACCGGGGCCCGACTCATCGCTAGAACCGTTGTCGATGCCCCCTTTTTCTCGCGAAATCGGGTTTATGACATTTGGCCAGACAACTCTTTTCCTTTTGGGAATCGGGTTTGCAATTTAGATGAGTCGCCACCTAATGATTGAGTTCATTAGGACACTAAGAAAAAAAATAAAAAAAAAGAACCAGAGAATGGGTAAGGGCTTGAAAGTATCTCGGGGGGAAGGTGTTAGGCACCCACCAAGATCCACTAGTGTGGTTCCCGGCTAGGCTATAATTGTGACTATAAATATAAACAACAAGTAAACATACAAGACAGCTTTCACATAACGATTGCAAACAAGGGAAGTATAAAAGTTAAATAAACATGCTGAAGTTCGGAGATAGGCGATTTCATAATTATTTAAGGGATATACAAGTGCAGGAAAAGGGGGGCAAATAATTGGTACAAATAATCAAACAAAGGGAATAAATGAGGCGGAGGTTTGGAGAAGAAACAGTGCTGGAAATCAAATAATCAAAAGAGATTTTTTAGTGACTGAAGTAAAAGAAAAAGTTTAGAGAACTGAAAGATTAACAACTTTTCTTAAAAAAAGTTCTGGAAAGAAAAGAAAGTAAACAAATAAAGAGGGAGGGGGTCCTAGGTTTATACATAACATGGATGACCCCATACAACACCCGGTAACCATTTATACACGTGGTGTTATCACGTGGTCATCATATCCATGTCTACCCTTACCCACCCCGTTAAGGTATTAAATCGCGGAATGGTCTCGTTACCTATTGCATGCTATTGCCCGCCCCAATCCTATCAGTCCCGGAGGCAGTTGGGACTACTAATCCTAAAGGGAAGGGAGATTGGCTTTTCAGAGTTTTAAAAGGAGAAAAGTCTGGTACGACAAACAAAACACATAAAAGCAATAAAAGGGCAAACACATAACAATTAAAGGCTCAAATAGGCCTCCTCATTCAAAGCAACGAATTGCTTAGCATGACTTACAGGTGCTGATTAGGTCCTTAATTAAACTTAAACGTTAAAGGGGTGGCTGATTTATCATATATTTTCAGATAAGAAGTCCAAATTAGGCCTGCCGGCTGGTTGTAATTATTAAAGACTGGTATAGTTAATTAGTTACCTAATGGTTTGCCTAGGTGAGACCTATAGGCATGACATCTAACAAGGTAAAGCATACTGATTTTAAGGAAGGATTACTGATTTTAGAATTAAACCAATTCTGCAGATACTAAACGACATTATTACTGATTTTAGACCGCGGATGAATCAGATTTAAACGATTGCTCCTATAGACATGAATTCTAAGCGTTATTGCTTTTTAAAACGGTTACGTAAGTGCAGGAATCCTATAAGAATGGTATCTAGGATGCGATTGACTATTCTTTAACCCATAGATTGTTTGCCTAGTGACATATGCATATGTAGAAGTCAAGAAACTTATAGGCATGACCTCTATATGCGAAAATACAGACACTTATAGGCATGGTCTCTAATGTGGGAATGCAGAAACTTATAGGCATGGTCTCTATTGTAGGAATGCAGAAACTTATATACATAATTTCTAACGAAATGCATAACTTATAGGCAGGATTTTTATATGCAGTAATGAAATAACTTATAGGTAGGATCTCTATATGCAGTAATGAAACAACTTATAGGCAGGATCTCTATATGCAGATACATAAACGGAAACGTTGTGACTGCAGAAGTAAAGACCTAAAACATGATATCTACCCCATATGCATAACATGAGTGACCCTCCCCCATTTTTACTATACGCCCCATAAGTTATTACTATATTATTACAACTTGAATGAATCCAGAAAAAGTAAAGAAAATTACATCAGAAAAAATTCCAACCAAGGAGAGCCTAATTTAGACTCCTAGTTTGAAACATGAAATAAACCAACTTCCAAAGATCAGATTTTCAAAGCCTTTCTCATCTTTGGGTGTGTCAAACTTCCAAGGAGCTTCATGAACTCCAGGCAGTGCTTACACCCAAATACATTGCAGGAACAGATTATAGTGCAGTGGAAGAGCCAGCCCTCAAATGTCCAAGTTCAGAGGGAACTCAAGGTCCCCAAGGCAAGGCTCATAGGAGGGGGGCAAAACTTAGAGTCTAAGAGTAAGTGTAAGTGCAATAGAGGGGGAGTTAGGGAAGGCCATGACAGGCTAGTGGTCATGCCCAGATATTAGGAATGCTGGCACACCCCTGACCAGCCTGTTAGCTAGATTTGGGAGTTAGGACCCATTGAAGGTCAGGTTCAGACCTGGGCAGTAATTTGGATACTGCCAGGCCATGAACTTTAACTCAGCCCATAGAAGGGAATGGGGGCATGGGGAATTTATAACAAATAGTAAACATAAAAGAAAGTAACATATTTAATACGGAACAAGAGCAGCAAAGTAGGCAAGAGTGTAGTGACTGTAAAATAAACACATAGGGAAGAAGCTGAAATCAAAATCGAGACATACCAGTTTCAGGTAAAACAAATAAGTAAAACAGCAGTCTTGAAAAGCCAAGTTGCAAGCAAAGCAGTACAAAAGTCTCAGAAGAGAGTAGAGAATTGAAAGAGTATTGTGGTTGAGAGTATGCGTGTGAGAGTATGAGTATTGAACTTAGGACTCAAAAGTTCAAAGTTGTTTTAGTGTTGAAGGGTCGAGCCCCTTTTATAGTTCAGCAAACAAGTAAGAACAAGGTAAGGAAAAACATTGTAATCAATCTCCCTTTAGTTAAGGGATTCTGATTTCAAACGGGTAAAAACAATTAAGGAAAGGGATTTGAAAAAATATTTTCCAGGCAGTACAATAAAGGGTAAATATACAGCAGTTATTTAAGGCAACAACCCAATGGTACACCGTTTGTGTGAAATAAGGAAAGGGAATCAATCAAACAACTAGTAAAATCAAAGTTATAGGCTTTTACTCGAATGAATCAAGTCAGGAAAGGCGTAAAGAAAGGTTTAATTTAAAGGAAATCAGTAACAATCAAGTAAACACTATTAAAAGAATTCGAAATCAATTAGTAGTTGGCAAAAACCCTTTTGGAAGAAGAACTTCTCATATATAAAGCAGACAAATCAAACAAAAGAATCGTCATGTTACTTAGAAAAATAGTTCTAACATTGAAAGGTTCAGAATCGTAAGCAAGAGGATACGAGTCCAATTGCAGACTCACAATGAGTCTAAGAGTCCAGGGTCCCAAAGTGGAAACCTAACTCGAACACAAAATCAAGATCGCCAAGGGGAATCCCCAAATCCTAGGGTTTCAACTTGAATCAGACATAATGGTGAGAAAGCAAGCCATTGAAACAGACTCAAAGGTTTGTTTCAGAGCCTCAACAAAACAGATATGAGAGCATGTTTGAACAACAAAGTAAGAAAGCTGATTCAAGATCATGAAGAACATATTTGAGAAAACTCGGACCTTAAACGAGTTCAGAAGAAAGAGATGATACAAACTTAAACAAAAGCAGATGAAGCATGTTTAGCAAGAATACGAACAGAGTTTAGTAAGACAAATGTCACGCCCCAAAATCTGAGGAGCGCGACCGGCACTCAACCGAGTAAGCCCGACTGCGCAAGCCTGTTAGGTTTCATCCTACCCAACCCAACTCATGATTAAATTGGAGATGGACTCCATTAATCAGCTTTAGTAAGTATTTCATTAACAACTTCCATTTCATTTCGATTAGCAACTTAAATCACAATTATCAAAATATTACAAATTTTATAAATCTTTGCCAAACATCAATATTTCTACTTTAATTCCAATACCCAACACTACCCACAACCTGTCTACGGAGCCTCTAAACATAACTGAAGAGTAATGTAATATAGAAATGCCGATAACAAGGCTCCGGCTATACCTCAAATACAAAGTACACGATAAACAAATGAAACAGGACCCCGAAACGAAGTGGGGCTCACCAAGTCAGCTGAAAGGATGATGCGGCACTAGCTGCGACCAACACTGCCTGCTATAGAAACACCTACATCCATTTAAAGACGTAGCGCCCCCGGCAAAAGGGACGTTAGTGCCATCGAATAGCACTAGTATGTATAACTAAACACCATCTAGTTAGAAAGAACTTTCATACAATATAATGAAATCACAAGTACAACTCAAACACTTTAAATGATCTTAACATTATTAAATAAAAGAATCATGCCATCTTCACATCATTTTCCCATAGCTTTTAGTTTGGGGCATTTCATACTATTCAACATTGTTCACAATACCACCGCTATCTTGAGCGGAGTCCGATCTCGACCCGATCGGCTAGGTCGCCTCATTTGAGAAATATATTTCAATCACAATATCATTTTCTTTTTTTCGGAATTCATTCACAACACCACCGCTATCTTGAGCGGAGTCCGATCTCGGCCCGATCGGCTAGGCCGCCTTACCAAGGCATTGTTCCCTTCTCATTAGCCATTTCGTTTCACATATATCATTTCATAGGCACTTGGGGCCACAACTTATCACATCATTCTTGGCACTAGGCCGCATTTTACATTGTTCCCAATTTCAATATTAGCTTTGCCATTTAGGACAGTAGGTGCACACAAGAGCAATTAGATATTGTAAGCATAGATGAGACTTCACATAGATGGCACAATATATGTAGCTCCAATCTCACTTTAAGGTCTTAGCATTTCAATACATGATTCATATTCCTTGCACCCTTTTTAAGTTATCAAGAATAGCACATTGATCATATTAGAATGCATCTTTCACAAATATAGGGTCACAACACCAATTCATGTAAGTATCAATCAAAGCAAGAATCCAAGGTTCAATCTTACCACATTTACACAAGCATCGATAGAGCTCAATTTCTAAAAGACGGGGTTTTAGCCATAGATACCTTGTTTAAGCTTTCATTAATTACTACATCGTTCCGGAAATTCTAGCAATCCCAATCTACTTTGATACATAACAAAATTGAACACAAATTAGGAAGGTATTCATGGTTTCAGCTCATTTGAGCATTTTATCAAATACTAGTTGAGCATCTTGATTTCAAATCTCTTTTACAAGGTTTCCTTCATTCCCCAACCCAATCTTTACTTATTTATGTTCAACAATCTTTCCAAAAGCCTACTTTGTACATGCATGTATACATAACAGTATTACACCCAAGAATCATACCTCAATACCCCATCTTATACCCCAAACTCGAAATTAAAGCCTAATGTATAGAATCTTACCTCTTAGATGAAGAACTTGTGATTGGGTTCTTTGATTGATGCAAGATTGGATGATTGAATGTTGGGTTCCTCCTTCTCTCTCTAAAATGCTCTCAACTCTCTCTAAAATCAGTGGAAAAATGACCCTAAATGAAGCCCCAAAGACTATATATTAAAATGGGGTCGGGTTATAAAAATAGGAAGATTAACCCTCCGAGTGCGGGTCTACGGTCGCATAATGGACCACAGAATGGGTATGCTGGCTGCAAACGTGTCGCAAAACTCGGTGCCCAAAACTGGGCTACACTGGTCCAGTTTGCGACCAGATTTGCGATCGCAAATCAAGTATGCAGACCGCATAATAGTTTTTGCGATCGCATATCTGACACAGGATTGCATTTTTCTAGCCTTTGGTAATTTGATCATAATTTTATGTAGGAATGTCCAAATAACAAACGGTTTGAACCGTTGAAAACTAGACTCGAAGACCTTTCATTTGATAGGTTTCATCACATAAAACCTTATACATATTTAGATATGCTCGTTCAAAGTATGGACTAGTGCAAGTACCTTTGGAATCTTAGCCTATTATGAAACTTTTCCCATTTGGCTTACACTTAGGCCTCTACTTGGACCCCACCTTACTTAATATATGACTCATACACTTGTTCACCAAATCTAATTTATGCCCACCATGTTAATAGCACAAAAATATTATAATTAGCCTACGTGGCACCATGAAATCCTAGGTTACTTAGTGAAATTTTTCCGGGGCCTTACAACAAAAATCAAAGAATCTCAACGGTAAACACATATAGTAAAAGAGCAAAGAAAACATAACAGGATTAACATAGGAGTAACATGTATAGTAGAAAAAAGAAAAGTAGACAGACAGTACATGCACAGCAAAAGAAATCACACGAGCATGATATAGACAACACACATAAAGCAAAGAAGAAGAAAAAATTAGAAAGATTTTTGGAAAAATCCTTTCAGAAACCCTAAAATCGAAGACGAACGATTTTGAAAAGAACTTTTGGGGAAAACACTTTAAATGTCAAGTGAAGCATAGATACAACATAGATCTAAGCAAACGACATGGAAAGAACCTCGAATAGCTTAGGGTTTCAGAGAAACCCTAGAAATGAGAAAGGCTTGGAAGAAGGTCCGATCTTGAGTCGGAGAGGTCAGGAATCAGGCTCCTGAGTCTTGAATATGCCTGAGCATGCCGGAGAAGCCATGGAATCAAAGGTCTGAGAGGATCGGAGAGGGAATCATCGAGGTCAGGTCTCGAAGCTTCGAACAACCATGGCTTACTGGTGAAGGTAGGTGAGTACCAACTATCCATGGCCTGAGAAGCCATGGATTCCGGTGACAGGCGGTTGAAAAGGGGTAGGAAGAGGCTAGGGTTCCGGAGAGCTTGAGAGTGTTTGAGAGAGTTTGGGATTCAGAGGCGGCTGAGAAGTGGGGAATGAAGGATAGGGGTAGGTCATTTGGGGTTAAAATGGTAAGGGGGAATTATGGCCGTTGATCTGTACGATCAACGGCCTAGATCTAAAGGGGTAGGTGGGAACCGGATAGGGTCGTTTGAATTGGGTTATGGGTTGGGTTGGATTAAAAAATGGGCCGGTCCGGTTGGGGTTGAGATTGGGTCAATTAAGGGTTAAAATTGAAATGTAAAAGAGGCTGTAATTGAAATGAAATGAGGCTAAATGTTAAATAGCCAGTTTTACCCTTTTTATTTATAAAAAATAGTAAAATAATTTTAAAAACAAATTTAAAGCACTGAACCAATTAGTAATATATAAATGTTAATTAAAAAAAATGCTGGAACCGGTTTTATAATTATAGACATGCTATTAATCCTAAAATAGGCTAAAATTGCAATTGTATGTATTTTGGCTTTTAAAAATACCAAATAAAATTGTAAAAATATACAAAAATCACCTTAACTATATTTTGGTGTAAGTATGAGAATGAAATAAACTATTCACCAAGGTTGATATTTTTGGGAATAGTTACTGATTTTTGTATTGCTAAAATGGACAATAAATTGATTTTAAATTTTTTTAAAAATTTATGAAAAATACCAAAACACTTGGGCATGCTTATATATGCATATATATGTTAGTTTGAAAGTATTTTGTATATGAATAAAGTACGTAGGAAAAAATTGGGTATCAATAGCTTCCCCTCTTTACTTGGGAAGGATGAAAGAGTTGTCGGGTAAAGATATGATGGCCAATTTTGAAAGAACGAAATAATTTGAAGAATTTTGACCGAGCTCGGGTTCCTGAGTCACCTACATATCCTTGGTTTTACAGGAATCAGGCCGTATATAGTTCAGGATCTATCGGCGGAACATGCCGATGGAGATTTTTCAAGAACGGACGCAATATTCAGGACGAGGATGGTTACGGTTTGACATGGCTGCGGGAACTGGAGCGGGATCGCTCCTGCTGAGACGGCCGTTGCTAGCCGGTTTACTTGCAAATAAACAACACGAGCACATACATTGTGCATAAATTTAAACGTGATGTGAGTTCCCGTTGGACCATGAATGCCGTCTTTGGACGATTAGGATGACGTACTCGGACCATGATGTCCTGGGCCATGAAACATATAATAAAGGATTCGCAGGCTATGAAATGATGTTCTCGGGCTATGGGAATGATGCCTCCGAACCATGATGCCTTTGAATAATGCTATGCAGAGAGAAAGTGGGGTCCTCAGGCCATGGCATGACGTTCTCGGGCTATGAAAATGGTGCCTCTGAACAATGATGCCTTTGGATGATTTGGCGATCTTTCAGCCCATGAAATGTAGCAGGTGGCGATCTTTCAGCTGATGCAAGGCGTAAAAATAAAAGATGGCGGTATTTCAGCCGATGCATGATTTAAATGAGGTGGCGATATTTCAGCCGTGCAAAAAATATAGATAAAATGGCGATCTTTTAGCCGATGCAGGATTTAAATGAGGTGGCGATATTTCAGCCGTGCAAAAATATAGATAAAATGGCGATCTTTCAGCCGATGCAGGATTTAAATGAGGTGGCGATATTTCAGCCATGCAAATGGATGTAGAGCTTAACCTCGGAAGGCAGAATAGTAGCCTTATGCAATAATGGAGACAGAGCTTAGTCTCGGAAGGCAGAATAGTAGCCCTATGCAATGCAAAATGCAAATGGAGGTAGCGCTTAACCTCGGAAGGCAGAATAGTAGCCTTATGCAATAATGGAGACAGAGCTTAGTCTCGGAAGGCAGAATAGTAA
>NW_017670255.1:1148019-1162823 GCF_001879085.1 Nicotiana attenuata | reverse complement strand
ATGGTCTGGCGGCTATATATGGGGTTGCTACCGTCACCATGAATGATCACCTCCTGGTGATTCCACTCAAATTTCACTGCCTGATGTAGTGTTGATGCCACGGCCCCGGCGGCGTGAATCCATGGTCGTCCCAACAGTAGATTGTAAGATGCTGGCACATTTATCATTTGAAAATCAACATCAAACCAAGTAGGCCCCATTTGCAAATGTAGGCTAATTTCCCCAATACTGGACCTTTGAGAACCGTCGAAAGCTTTAACGTTGATGGCCCCATCCTTGATTTCATGCAGCCCTTTTCCCAATGTCCTGAGTGTTATTAGAGGACAAATGTTGAGACTGGACCCCCCATCGACCGGGATCCGGGTGATAAAATAATCTTCGCATTGCACAGTGATGTGCAGTGCCTTGTTATGACTCAATCCTTCCGGTGGCAGCTCATCCTCGTGGAAGGTGATTTTGTGACTCTCTAACACTTGGACTACCATGTTTTCCATTTCTCCTCCAGTGATGTTGCTTGGTACGTACGCCTCACTCAATACCTTCAACAAGGCATTCTTGTGTGCACCGGAACTTTGTAGTAAAGCCAGGATAGAGATCTGTGCCGGTGTTTTGTTCAGCTGGTCAATGACCGAGTATTCCTTGGCTTGTATCTCTCTCCAGAGATCACCGGGTCCAGTTTCAGTGATGGCTTGTCGACCAGAGGTCTGTTTACTTGACTCAACCAAGTGTTCTGGGGTATAAACCTGCCGGTTCTTGTCATACCCTGCGCTGCAACTGTTTCCCCGAATTTGGCTTTTCCCTTTCTTCTTGCCTCGGCTGTGTAGTCCCATGGTATGGCTTTTGTGTGGAATGGTGTTACGGCTTTCATTGCTACTGGAATAGGCACCTTCACTTTGGAAGGTAATACAGCAACTTCAAAGGGCTCAGGCGCCTTTGGGGACCCAAACTCGACCTCGATTGGTGTTGGCGTCTTTGCGGAGGCTGGTGTTTCAAACTCAAGTGGTATGGACATGTTCACCTCAGCATCTTCAGAAGGCTGAAATTGGACTACAATCGGATTAAGAGTGACTGTTGGTTTCTTTGGATCGTCACCTTCCGTGATCAAACCGATTGATCCTTTGGGGTCCCAATCATCTTCTATTTCAATCATATGAGCACCTCCCCCCTTGTGGTCTGGTAGAGGGTTGTTGCGGACGTTCGGAGCAGGCTCCTTTGCCACGATGATTTTATTGTCTATCAAAGCTTGGATTTTGTCCTTCAGGGAGCGGCATTCATCAATAGTATGTCCCTTCATGCCAGAATGGTGTGCACATGTTTTGTTTGGGTTAATCCATTGGGAAGGGTTTTCAGGGGTTATGGCAGGGATAGGGGTGACATAACCAGCTACTTTGAGTCTTTCGTACAGCTGGTCGATTGGCTCGGCAATGGCGGTGTATTGTTTGGGAGGTCTGCGGTCAAAATTTGGTCGGGGTATAGGAAAGTTTTGGCGATTGGGAGGTGATTGGTAGTGAGATGGTTGAGTGTTGTGGTGGTGGAGCTTGGTAGGAAGGTGCGGGTGTCTGGAAATTTGGAGTGGGTTGATATGTAAGTGGAGATATCGGGTAGGTTCGGTATTTGACTGGTGATTTGGTTCTCTGTGCAACCATTACGGCACTTACGTCCCTCTTCTTGGATGTACCATCGGACTGCAGAGCCTTGTTGGTGGCTTGTAAAGCTTCAAAGTTAGTGACCATACCACTTTTGATGCCTTCTTCAATTCTTTCTCCCAGCCTGATGATGTCAGAACATTTATGGTTCTCGATCAACATCAGTCTTTCATAGTATTGCGGATCCTGAGCCCGGACGAAAAACTTGCTCATCTGTTCTTCCCCTAAAGCAGGTCGAACCTTGGCAGCCTCTGATCTCCAATGAGTGGCATACTCGCGGAAAGTTTCTGTGGGTTTCTTCTTCAAATTTTGAATGTAAAACACATCTGGTGCATTCTCCGTATTGAACCTGAATCTATCCATGAAGTCGGACGCCATACTAACCCATTTTGACCACTTCTTTGGGTCTTGGCTAATGTACCAAGACAGAGCATCTCCTTTCAGGCTCCTCATGAAATGCTTCATGCGGATCCTCTCATTTTTTCCCACTCCGACCAACTTGTCGCAGTATGTCCTCAAGTGAACCCTGGGATCCCCTGTACCATCAAACATCTCGAATTTGGGAGGTTTGTACCCCTCGGGCAGTTCGACATCAGGCTGTATGCATAAATCTTCGTAGTTTAGCCCCTCAATTCTTTTACTACCTTCAACGCCTTGGATCCTGGTGGTCAACTTCTTAAGTTCTTCAGCCGAATTTCTGATGATCGAGTCTTTATCATTGGACTCGGGTATGCTTGAGATGGGTTGAGTAGGGTGCGGCATAGTTTCCACATAGATGGGGTGTTGTGGTGAGTGTGGAGATGATCATTTGTGGAGTTCAGCGGTTCAGGGATGAGCAGTGGGGTGTTGTTGGAAGTGTGGTAAGTGTTGCAGTGGTGGAGGGGAACAGGATGGTTTTGTGGTTCCGGGATGTTTTGAAGTGTGGGGTTTTGAGTGTTAGGAAAGTTGACATCTGGGGTGGTGAGGGAAAACGACAAGCTTGCCAAATTCCGGACTTGATCAAGTTCCTCCTGAAATTTCAGCAATTTCTGCTCGAGTTGGGATGCACTTTCTTTGTAGACATGAGTACCCTGAGTGATTTCTACCCGTTCAATCGACTTTTCCTTTCTGATGTTGCTCAAATCTTCCATTTTTCCACTGTTCCTGTTTTGGACGGGACTAGGAGGAGGAGTAGGTGGAGGGCCCCTGGATCTTGTAAAATATGCTGATGTTGTCAGAGTTCACGAACTAACCTTTGGGGAGGGGAATAACCAAAAGTAAAAACAAAAAGGTAACAAGTTAGTAAGGATTATACGAAAAGATGTTGCAATATTTAAACACGTAGTGCGGGGAATATAAAGCGTGTCCTAATTTTGGGGGGAAGGGACCTCGTTGTGCCCGAGGTAGGCCTAGCGACAAGTAAATTTGGAGAACTTAGAATGCTAAATGCCTCATTTTATTGATAAGAGAAATAAGACGAATCCCCAAACGACACTAAATAACATGAAATAAAAATGTCACTAGTGGCCATAGGCCTTATTACATTTTCCAAAGGAAAAGATAAACTCCTATCTATTTAGTCCTAGAAGGACCTTCCCCAGATTCGGCGGTGTTGGCTCCCTCGTACAGTTCTCCCTATTCGTGCAGTCCTAGCAGCAAGTAGGCTCTAGCCAGATGTCCGCCTTCATTTCCTTCAGTAACCCTACAATCTTCAACCCTCTTCAGAAACTTCTTTTCCCGCTCCACTATGCCCCGCTCCAAACAGATCAGTCGTTGTTGGCGCTGACAGCCATATCCTTCCATTCTCCAATTAGCTTTTGATTGGCTTCTTGTATTTCACGGTGCTCATTTTCACATTCCCGTATCCTCTTGCGCAGTTGGTTGTACTTCATCTGTGCTTCAGCCTTTTCATTGATGATCCTGTGACCTCGAACAAACCCGGGCTGACCCAAATCGTTGTGATTGTCTTCCAGCCAGCCTAAATAATGTGGGGTACAACCAGCATGGTAGGGATCTGTTTCGATGGTGTCTTTTCCTAAGACAATTTTGCAATGCCACATATGCTGAGCCTGGCACCTGTATGGACTGTCGTCATCCTGGAAGTCGGCCCGGAAGTGACTTATCTTGTCGACCCTTGGTATAACCTGCTTCCTACCTGCCTGTCTCATAACCCGGATAGGGACATATGGGTAGGTTCCTCTCAAACCGATTAGTATCAGAAATGGCGCATCCCTAGATCTGATGATGAATTCTTTAGTAGGGAACCACTCGAATATCCATTGCACTTGGTCCTCAGTTAGATTGTTGAAGAGTTCGACCCATTCTTTAGCATTCTCTAGTTGGGCGAACATGTTGGGCATGTTATTCATTCGCTTTGGGTGATGGAAGGTGATATGATCGTCCCAGTCTCTACGATGGATTTCCTGCCGGTACTCACCCTTTTGGAGGTGTTCCGTGAGCCATAGTTGGAGTAGCAAATTACAACCCTCGAAATGTTTGGCTCCCTGTTGGCATTTTCCAGGGCGCGGTATATTTCTGCAACTATCATTGGCACAAGGCTGAATGGCTGTCCGTTAATTTCTTCCATCAAGGTTTTGGTGACCATGGCTAGTCTGGTATGGATTCTTGCTTTCTTCGTTGGAAACACTATCATCCCCAAGAAACAGAACATAAATACGAAGACCCTTTGGTGGATGTGCCCCAATGAGGTGAGGGTGAATTCGTTCGGATAAGTATGGTATGATTTGCTGTGACTGTACCTTTTATACAAATGGTTAAAGGGAATGTATGACTCCTTCAAACATGTCAAGTCGGTATTCTTCTTTAGACCCATCATTTTAAGAAAACCCCTACCCTTACGATTTTTCGGCATTAGCAAACCCGGAGTTTCCCATGGTATCCCAGCTAGTCCTCCTATTTCCTCGAGTAAAGGTGTCATTTCTATGTCCCCGAAGTGAAACACCGATCTATCACAGTCCCAAAATAGAGTTGCAGCTTCTATGATTTTGTTGTTAGGTTGAATGTCTAGGAGAGAAGGCAGGTTTCCTAGATACTTCCTGACAAGAGCTTGATCGCTGGAATGAAGATCTCCCCACCAATTCAGCAATTTGGGGTGGATGTTGGTGACGATGCCGAATCTGGGGACTTTGTGCCTCATATTTCTGCAAAACAAAAGGTTAGGCCCTTTTCCCCCACCAGACTCGACTATTTTAATATCAATAATTGGCATAACAAGCATTTAGTTCTCCAATGAATGCACATAACGTGGTAGTGTCCGTTTGGGTTTCAAGGAAACCAAGTGGACTTTGGATGAGGCTATCTTAAAGAGTCATTATGCGGACAACATAACTGACTCGGCTAAGTTTGACCATGATGCATGCATAATTTAAAGAGAAATGGTTTCTATGGGGTATTAGACTGGTACCCTTGAGCGGACAACTCAAGAGGGAAAGGCGCGGAACCGTCGACTACACCGTTGATCGACTGGTTTTACCGCAAATATGCCTTTGCCGGATTTAGGGGGTGATAATATTGGAAGGGCGCAATCACTCATTATAAGCGTTGCTATGGTATTTTGTTTGGCACGAGTGGAATATGATGTTGAAGAATGCAATTACAATAACTAACAAGTTGTCATGTACTTTCACGTTCATAAAATAATAATTACAACAGTTTCTCATAATTTACAACATTATTGAAAGAAAGCGGTAAAGGAAAACAATAAAAGAAAAGAAATGAAGAGCCAAGTCAGTTTCGTAGTGGAGGAAGGAATAAATATTTAAAGGCATTTAAACAAATAAAGGCATATAAAGAAGCATAAAGTCACAAATAGCATGAAAATGGTAAAAGCCTTAAAGAAATCCCCAGCAGAGTCGCCATGCTGTCGATGCCCCCTTTTTCTCGCGAAATCGGGTTTATGACATTTGGGCGGACAACTCTTTTCCTTTTGGGAATCGGGTTTGCAATTTAAAAGAGTCGCCACCTAATAATTGAGTGCATTAGGACACTAAGAAAAAAAAATAAAAAAAAAGAACCAGAGAATGGGTAAGGGCTTGAAATTATCTCGGGGGGAAGGTATTAGGCACCCCTCAAGATCCACTAGTGTGGTTCCCGGCCATGCTGTAATTGTGACTTTAAATATAGACAACAAGTAAACATACAAGACAGCTTTCACATAACGATTGCAAACAAGGGAAGTATAAAAGTTAAAAAAACATGCTGAAGTTCGGAGATAGACGATTTCATAATTATTTAAGGGATATACAAGTGCAGGAAAAAGGGGTCAAATAATTGGTACAAATAATCAAACAAAGGGAATAAAAGAGGCGGAGGTTTGGAGAAGAAACAGTGCTGGAAATCAAATAATTAAAAGAGATTTTTTAGTGACTGAAGTAAAAGAAAAAGTTTAGAGAACTGAAAAATTAACAACTTTTCTAATAAAAAGTTCTGGAAAGAAAAGAAAGTAAACAAATAAAGAGGGAGAGGGTCCTAGGTTTATACATAACATGGATCACCCCACACAACACCCGGTAACCATTTATACACGTGGTGTTATCGCGTGGTCATCATATCCATGTCTACCCTTACCCACCCCGTTAAGGTATTAAATCGCGGAATGGTCTGGTTACTTATTGCATGCTATTACCCGCCCCAATCCTATCAGTCCCGGAGGTAGTTGGGACTACTAATCCTAAAGGGAAGGGAGATTGGCTTTTCAGAGTTTTAATAGGACAAAAGTCTAGTGCGACAAACAAAAACACATAAAAGCAGTAAAAGGGGAAACACATAACAGTTAAAGGCTCAAATAGGCCTCCTCATTCAAAGCAACAAATTGTTTAGCATGACTTACAGGTACTGGTTAGGTCCTTAATTAAACTTAAACGTTAGAGGGGTGGCTGATTTATCACATATTTTCAGATAAGAAGTCCAAATTAGGCCTTCCTGCTGGTTGTGATTATTAAAGACTGGTATAGTTAATTAGTTACCTAATGGTTTGCCTAGGTGAGAGCTAGATATCTAACAAGGTAAAGCATACTGATTTTAAGGAAGGATTACTGATTTTAGAAATAAACCAATTCTGCAGATACTAAACGACATTATTACTAATTTTAGACTCGCGGATGAATCAGATTTAAATGATTGCTCCTATAGGCATGAATTCTAAGCGTTACTGATTTTTAAAACGGTTACGTAAGTGCAGGAATCCTATAAGCATGGTATCTAGGATGTGATTGACTATTCTTTTACTCAT
Source organism: Nicotiana attenuata (assembly GCF_001879085.1). Classification (NCBI taxonomy): domain Eukaryota; kingdom Viridiplantae; phylum Streptophyta; class Magnoliopsida; order Solanales; family Solanaceae; genus Nicotiana; species Nicotiana attenuata. The sequence continues at coordinate 1,155,947 of NW_017670255.1, read as the reverse complement.
AGATTGTTTGCCTAGTGACATATGCATATGCAGAAGTGCAGAAAATTATAGGCATGACTTCTATATGCGGAAATACAGACACTTATAGGCATGGTCTCTAATGTGGGAATGCAGAAACTTATAGACATGGTCTCTAATGTGGGAATGCAGAAACTTATAGACATGGTCTCTAATGTGGGAATGCAGAAACTTATATACATGATTTCTAACGAAATGCATAACTTATAGGCAGGATTTTTATATGCAGTAATGAAACAACTTATAGGTAGGATCTCTATATGCAGTAATGAAACAACTTATAGGCAAGATCTCTATATGCAGATACATAAACGAAAAGTTTGTGATTCCAGAAGTAAAGACCTAAAACATGATATCTACCCCATATGCATAACATGAGTGACCCTCCCCCATTTTTACTATACGCCCCATAAGTTATTACAAGATTATTCCAACTTGAATGAATCCAGAAAAAGTAAAGAAAATTACATCAGAAAAAATTCCAACCAAGGAGAGCCTAATTTAGACTCCTAGTTTGAAACATGAAATAAACCAACTTCCAAAGATCAGATTTCCAAAGCCTTTCTCATCTTTGGGTGTGTCAAAGTTCCAAGGAGCTTCATGAAATCCAGGCAGTGCTTACACCCAAATACATTACAGGATAATATTATAGTGCAGTGGAAGAGCCATCCCTCAAATGTCCAAGTTCAGAGGGAACTCAAGGTCCCGAAGGCAAGGCTCATAGGAGGGGGGCAGAACTTAGAGTCTAAGAGTAAGTGTAAGTGCAATAGAGGGGGAGTTAGGGAAGGCCATGACAGGCTAGTGGTCATGCCCAGCAATTAGGAATGCTGGCACACCCCTGACCAGCCTGTTAGCTAGATTTGGGAGTTAGGACCCATTGAAGGTCAGGTTCAGACCTGGGCAGTAATTTGGATACTGCCAGGCCATGAACTTTAACTCAGCACATAGAAGGGAATGGGGGTATAGGGAATTTATAACAAACAGTAAACATAAAAGAAAGTAACATATTTAATACAGAACATGAGCAGCAAAGTAGGCAAGAGTGTTGTGACTGTAAAATAAACACATAGGGAAGAAGCTGAAATCAAAATCGAGACATACCAGTTTCAGGGAAAACAAATAAGTAAAACAGCAGTCTTGAAAAGCCAAGTTGCAAGCAAAGCAGTACAAACTCAGAAGAGAGTAGAGGATTGAAAGAGTATTGTGATTGAGAGTATGCGTGCGAGAGTATGAGTATTGAACTTAGGATTCAAAAGTTCCATGTTGTTTTAGTGCTGAAGGGTCGAGCCCCTTTTATAGTGCAGCAAACAAGTAAGAACAAGGTAAGGAAATAACATTGTAATCAATCTCCCTTTAGTTAAGGGATTCTGATTTCAAAAGGGTAAAAACAATTAAGGAAAGGGATTTGAAAAAATATTTTCCAGGCAGTACAATAAAGGGTAAATACATAGCAGTTATTTAAGGCAACAAACTAATAGTACACGGTTTGTAAAAAAAAAAGTAAAGGGAATCAACCAGTAAAATCAAAATTTCAGACTCTTACTTGAATGAATCAAGTCATGAAAGGGGTAAAGAAAGGTTCAAGTAGGGAAAATCAGTAACAATCAAGTGAACACAATTAAAGGAATTCAGAATCAATTAGTAGTTGGCAAAACCTTTTTTGAAAGAAGAGTTCTCATATATAAAATACACAAATATATAAATCAAGAAAGGAATGTCAAGTTATTTAGAAGAGAGCTTAATCAAAGAAAAGTTCAGAATCATAAGCGAAGAGATACAGGTTCAATTTGCAGACTCATAGTGGGTCTGAGAGTCCAAGGTCCCAAAGTGGAATCCTAACTCAAACACAAAATCAAAATCGTCAAGGGAAACCCCCAAATCCTAGGGTTTCACAATTAAGTCAGACATGGAGGTGAGAAAGCAAGCCATTTGTTTTAGAACCTCAACAAAACAGATATGATTGCATGCTTGAACGACAAAGGAAGAAAAATCATGAAGAACATATTTGAGAAAACTCAGAACCTAAACAAGTTCAGAAGGGGGGAGATAATACAAACTTGAACACAAGTAGATGAAGCATGTAAGAACATGAACAGAGTCCAGTAAACAAAATCAAATAACTTAACGGTAGACACATATAGTAAAAGAGTAAAGAAAACATAGCAAAGATTAACAGGAGTAACATGTATAGTAGAAAAGAAAAGGTAAAGACAGTACATGCGTAAAATAAAAGAAATCACATGAGCAGGGTATAGACAAACACACATAAAGCAAAGAAGAAGAAGAATCAGAAAGATTTTTTCCAAAAATCCTTTCAGAAACCCTAAAATCGGAGAGAAGCGATTTTGACAGAACTTTTGGGGAAAACACTTTAGATGGCAAGAAAAGCATAGATACAGTATAGATCTAACCAAATAATGGTGAAAGAACCTCGAACAGCTTAGGGTTTCAGAGAAACCCTAGAAATGAGAAAGGCTTGGAAACAGGTTCGATCTTGAGTCGGAGGGGTCAAGAATCAGGTTCCTGAGCCTTGAATCTGCCGGAGCATTGCCGGAGAAGCCATGGAATCAAAGATCGGAGAAGATCGGAGGGAGAACCATCGAAGTCAGCCTTCCAGACTTCGAACATTCAAGGTCTAATGGTGGAGAGGGTGGGTAGAGACCATCCATGGCCTGGGAAGCCATGGATTCCGGTGAAGAATACGGTGAAGAAAGGTGGGAGGAGGCTAGGGTTCCGAAGAACTGATGAGAGGATTTGAGAGTGTTTTGGGATTCCAGGGCGGCGGGTCAGGTGAGAATGAGGGGGATTAGGGTAGGTCGTTTAGTTTAATTATGGAAGGGTAAGTTTTGACCGTTGATCTTGAGTGATCAACGGTCCAGATTTAAGTGGGTAGGTGGGGAACGGGTTGGGTCGTTTGGAATTCGTTTGGAATTGGGCCGGTTTAATTGGGTAGAATTGGGTCAATTTAGGGGCCAAAGTTGAAATAAAATGGGGTTGTAATTGAAATAGAAATGGGGCTAAATATTAAATAGCCAGTTTTTCCTTTTTATTTATAAAAAATAGTAAAGGTGATTTTAATAGTAAATTAAAAATACTGAAACAATTAATAGTGTATATATATTAATTTTAAAATACTGGACCTAATTTTACAATTATAAAATGCTATTAATCTTAAAGTAGGCTACAATTGCAATTATATGCAATTTAGTCTTTTAAATACCAAATAAATTTGTAATAAATATACAAAAAATCACCTTAGCTATATTTTTGTGTAAACATGAGAATAAAATAGGTCATTCACCAAAATGATAAACTTTGGGAATAATTACTGATTTTTGTATTGCTAAAATGGACAATAAGTTGATTTAAAAAATCTTTAAAAATTAGGAAAAATACCAAAACACTTAGGTATGCTTATATATGCATATATATGCTATTTTGAAAGTACTTTGTATATNATCAGATTTAAACGATTGCTCCTATAGGCATGAATTCTAAGCGTTGCTGATTTTTAAAACGGTTACGTATGTGCAGGAATCCTATAAGCATGGTATCTAGGATGCGATTGACTATTCTTTAACCCATAGATTGTTTGCCTAGTGACATACACATATGCAGAAGTGCAGAAACTTATAGGCATGACTTCTAGATGCGGAAATACAGACACTTATAGGCATGGTCTCTAATGTGGGAATGCAGAAACTTATAGACATGGTCTCTAATGTAGGAATGCAGAAACTTATATACATGATTTCTAACGAAATACATAACTTATAGGCAGGATTTCTATATGCAGTAATGAAACAACTTATATGCAGGTAATGAAACAACTTATAAGCAGGATCTCTATATGCAGATACATAAACGAAAAGGTTGTGATTGCAGAAGTAAAGACCTAAAACATGATATCTACCCCATATGCATAACATGAGTGTCCCTCCCCCATTTTTACTATACACCCCATAAGTTATTACAAGATTATTACAACTTGAATGAATCCAGAAAAAAGTAAAGAAAATTACATCAGAAAAAATTCCAACCAAGGAGAGCTAATTTAGACTCCTAGTCTGAAACATGAAATAAACCAACTTCCAAAGATCAGATTTCCAAAGCCTTTCTCATCTTTGGGTGTGTCAAAGTTCCAAGGAGCTTCATGAACTCCAGGCAGTGCTTACACCCAAATACATTGCAGGATCAGATGATAGTGCAGTGTGGAAGAGCCAACCCTCAAATGTCCAAGTTCAGAGGGAACTCAAGGTCCCCAAGGCAAGGCTCATAGGAGGGGGGCAGAACTTAGAATCTAAGAGTAAGTGTAAGTGCAATAGAGGGGGTGTTAGGGAAGGCCATGAAAGGCTAGTGGTCATGCCCAGCAATTAGGAACGCTGGCACACCCCTGACCAGCCTGTTAGCTAGATTTGGGAGTTAGGACCCATTGAATGTCAGGTTCAGACCTGGGCAGTAATTTGGATACTGCCAGGCCATGAACATTAACTCAGCACATAGAAGGGAATGGGGGTATGGGGAATTTATAACAAACAGTAAACATAAAGGAAAGTAACATATTTAATACAGAACATGAGCAGCAAAGTAGGCAAAAGTGTAGTGACTGTAAAATAAACACATAGGGAAGAAGCTGAAATCAAAATCGAGACATACCAGTTTCAGGGAAAACAAATAAGTAAAACAGCAGTCTTGAAAAGCCAAGTTGCAAGCAAAGCAGTACAAAAGTCTCAGAAGAGAGTAGAGAACTGAAAGAGTATTGTGATTGAGAGTATGCGTGTGAGAGTATGAGTATTGAACTTAGGATTCAAAAGTTCAAAGTTGTTTTAGTGTTGAAGGGTCGAGCCCCTTTTATAGTGCAGCAAACAAGTAAGAACAAGGTAAGGAAATAACATTGTAACCAATCTCCCTTTAGTTAAGGGATTCTGATTTCAAACGGGTAGATATAATTAAGGAAAGGGATTTGAAAAAATATTTTCCAGGCAGTACAATAAAGGGTAAATACATAGCAGTTATTTAAGGAAACAGCCCAATGGTACACGGTTTGTGTGAAATAAGGGAAGGGAATCAATCAGACAACTAGTAAAATCAAAGTTACAGGCTTTTACTCGAATGAATCAAGTCAGAAAAGGGGTAAAGAAAGGTTTGATTTAAAGGAAATCAGTAACAATCAAGCAAACACTATTAAAGGAATTCGAAATCATTTAGTAGTTGGCAAAAACCCTTTTGAAAGAAGAACTTCTCATATATAAAGCAGACAAAATCAAACAAAAGAATCGTCATGTTACTTACAAAAATAGTTCTAGCATTGAAAGATTCAGAATCATAAGCAAGAGGATACGAGTCCAATTGCAGACTCACAATGAGTCTGAGACTCCAGGGTCCCAAAGTGGAACCCTAACTCGAACACAAAATCAAAATCGCCAAGGGGAACCCCCAAATCCTATGGTTTCAACTTGAATCAGACATAAAGGTGAGAAAGCAAGCCATTGAAACAGACTCAAAGGTTTGTTTCAGAGCCTCAACAAAACAGATATGAGAGCATGTTTGAACAACAAAGTAAGAAAGCTGATTCAAGATCATGAAGAACATATTTGAGAAAACTCGGACCTTAAACGAGTTCAGAAGAAAGAGATGATACAAACTTAAACAAAAGCAGATGAAGCATGTTTAGCAAGAATACGAATAGAGTTTAGTAAGACAAAAATCAAATAATCTCAATGGTAAACACATATAGTAAAAGAGCAAAGAAAACATAATAGGATTAACATAGGAGTAACATGTCTATTAGAAAAAAGAAAAGTAGACAGACAGTACATGCGTAGCAAAAGAAATCGCACGAGCATGATATAGACAAAACACATATAGCAAAGAAGAAGAAAAATCAGAAAGATTTTTGGAAAAATCTTTTCAGAAACCCTAAAATCGAAGACGAACGATTTTGAAAAGAACTTTTGGGGAAAACACTTTAAATGTCAAGTGAAGCATAGATACAGCATAGATCTAAGAAAACGACATGGAAAGAACCTCGAATAGCTTAGGGTTTCGGAGAAACCCTAGAAATGAGAAAGGCTTGGAAGAAGGTCCGATCTTGAGTCGGAGAGGTCAGGAATCAGGCTCCTGAGTCTTGAATATGCCGGAGCATGCCGGAGAAGCCATGGAATCAAAGGTCTGAGAAGATCGGAGAGGGAATCATCGAGGTCAGGTCTCGAAGCTTCGAACAACCATGGCTTACTGGTGAAGGTAGGTGAGTACCAACTATCCATGGCCTGAGAAGCCATGGATTCCGATGACAGGCGGTTGAAAAGGGGTAGGAGCAGGCTAGGGTTCCGGAGAGATTGAGAGAGTTTGAGAGAGTTTGGGATTCAGAGGCAGCTGAGAAGTGGGGAATGAGGGATTAGGGTAGGTCATTTGGGGTTAAAATGGTAAGGGGAAATTATGGCCGTTGATCTGTACGATCAACGGCCTAGATCTAAAGGGGTAGGTGGGAACCGGGTAGGGTCGTTTGAATTGGGTTATGGGTTGGGTCGGATTAAAAAATGGGCCGGTCCGTTTGGGGTTGAGATTGGGTCAATTAAGGGTTAAAAATGAAATGTAAAAGAGGCTGTAATTGAAATGAAATGAGGCTAAATGTTAAATAGCCAGTTTTACCCTTTTCATTTATAAAAAATAGTAAAATGATTTTAAAAACAAATTAAAAGCACTGAACCAATTATAAATGTTAATTAAAAAATGCTGGAACCAATTTTATAATTATAGAAATGCTATTAATCCTAAAATAGGCTAAAATTGTAATTGTATGTATTTTGGCTTTTAAAAATACCAAATAAAATTGTAAAAGTATACAAAAATCACCTTAACTATATTTTGGTGTAAGTATGAGAATGAAATAAACTATTCACCAAAGTTGATAGTTTTGGGAATAGTTACTGATTTTTGTATTGCTAAAATGGACAATAAATTTATTTTAAAAATCTTTAAAATTTATGAAAAATACCAAAACACTTGGGCATGCTTATATATGCATATATATGTTATTTTGAAAGTATTTTGTATATGAAAAAAAATATGTAGGGAAAAATTGGGTATCAACAATCACGACGTCGAAACCTGCTTTTGTGAGAAAATGGGGCACGACACTTCGCACCTGTGATTGGCCCAAGCCAACTCCAGCTCAGCATCTGTACCCACCTCACCCCACATGCGGCATCGCACCTGCGCAATATCCTCGCAGGTGCGATTACACTAGCAACACGCCAACTTCAGCAATCTTCAAACGTCAAAACTTGTTCTGTTAAATGTACCAACTAGTCTAATAACCCGAAATGAACTTAGTCGATCCTCAAATCCCCTCAAACAACACCAAAAACACAAATTACACCTAGATTCAAGCCTAAAGAACTTCTAAACTTCCAAATTCAACAAACGACACTGAAACCTATCAAACCACGTCCGATTGACCTCCAATTTCGCACACAAGTCATAAATAACGCCACAAACCTACTCCAATTCTCGGAAATCAAATCTGACCCCGATATCAAAATTTCCACTACTGGTCAAATTTGCCAAAATTCCAACTTTCGCCAATTCAAGCCTAATTCTACTACGGACCTCCAAATCACATTCCGCACGCGCTCCTAAGTCCAAGATCACCTAACGGAGCTAACACAACCATCAAAATTCAAATCCGAGGTCTTTTACACATAAGTCGACATCCGGTCGACTTTTCCAACTTAAACATCCAATTAAGAGACTAAGTGTCTCAATTCACTCCAAAATCACTCTGGACCCGAACCAACTAACCCGGTATGTCATAATGAAGCTGTAGAGCACAAAAGAAGTAGAAAACGGTGGAACGGGGCTATAACTCTCGAAATGACCGGCCGGGTCTTTACATCCCCCCCCCCCCC
>NW_017670255.1:1127954-1148003 GCF_001879085.1 Nicotiana attenuata | reverse complement strand
CTCTTAAACAAATGTTCGTCCTCAAACGGGTCTAGAACATACCTGTAGTCTCAAATAGGTGTGGATATCTGCTTCGTATCTCCCGCTCGGTCTCCCAACTAGCCTTCTCCATGGGCTGACCTCTCCACTGCGCTTTCACTGAAGCAATATCCTTTGTCCTCAACTTTTGAACCTGCCGCCCCAAAATGGCCACCGGCTCCACATCGTAAGTCAAATCACCATCCAACTGGACCGTGCTGAAATCCAAAACGTGAGACGGATCGCCAATGTACTTCCGAAGCATAGAAACATGAAATACTGGGTGTACACTCGACAAGCTAGGTGGCAAGGCAAGCTTGTAAGCCACCTCCCCAATCCTCTGAAGTACCTCAAAAGGCCCAATGAACCGGGGGCTCAACTTGCCCTTCTTCCCGAAGCTCAAAACGCCCTTCATGGGTGATACCTTCAGCAGAACCTTCTCCTCGACCATGTAAGTCATATCACAAACTTTCCGTTCAGCATAGCTCTTCTATTTCGACTACGCCGTGCGAAGCCGCTCCTGAATCAATTTAACCTTGTCCAAAGCATCCTGAACCAAGTCAGTACCCAATAGCCTAGCCTCACCCGGCTCAAACTAACCCACTGGAGATATACACCGCCTCCCATATAAAGCCTCATACAGAGCCATTTGAATACTCGACTGATAACTGTTGTTGTAAGAAAACTCCGCGAGCGGCAGAAACTGCTCCCATGAACCCCCGAAATCAATGACACAAGCGAGTAGCATGTCCTCTAATATCTGAATAGTGAGCTCGGACTGTCCGTCTGTCTATGGGTGAAATGTTGTGCTCAACTCAACCTGAGTGCCCAACTCATGATGCACGGCTCTCCAAAGCTGCAATGTAAATTGCGTGCCTCTATCTGAAATAATGGAAACCAACAGCCTATGAAGGCGAACAATCTCTCGGATGTAAATCTCAGTCAACTGCTCTGAAGAATAAGTAGTACCAACTGGAATAAAGTGTGCAGACTTGGTCAGCCGATCCACAACCACATTGGCCTTTCCCGGATGGTACAAAACGGTAATATCATAGTCATTTAGCAGCTCCAACCATCTCCGCTGCCTCAAATTGAAATCCTTCTGCTTGAACAAGTGTTGGAGGCTATGATGATCAGTAAATACCTCACAAGACACGCCATAGAGATAGTGCCTCCAAATCTTTAACGCGTGAACAATGGCAGCCAACTCCAAATCATGAACATGGTAGTTCTTTTCATTGGGCTTCAACTGACACAAAGCATAAGCAATCCCTTTACTCTCATGCATCAAAACACACACAATATAGATTCGAGAAGCATCACAATATAGTGTATAAGAACGAGAAGCTGATGGTAGAACTAGAATTGGAGCTTTTGTTAAGGCAATCTTGAGCTTCTGAAAGCTCTCCTTACACTCGTCCGACCACCTGAAAGGAGCACCCTTTTGGGTCAATTTGGTCAAGGACGATGCAATAGACGAGAAACCCTGCACGAACCGACGAAAATAACCAGCCAAACCAAGAATGCTCTGAATCTCTGTAGCTGAGGACGGTCTGGGACAACTCTGAACCGCCTCTATCTTCTTTGGATCTACTTGAATACCGTCACTAGACACCACGTGCCCCAAGAACGCCACTGAACTGAGCCAAAACTCAAACTTGGAGAACTTGGCATAAAGTTTCTGCTCATCTAGCCGCTGCAATACAACCCTCAAATACTGGGCGTGCTCCTCCTGCCTACGAGAGTACACCCGGATATCATCGATGAATACGATACGAACTAGTCGAGATAAGGCTGAAACACATTGTTCATCAAATGCATGAACGTTGCTGGGGCGTTGGTCAGCCCAAAAGACATCACGAGGAACTCCTAATGACCATAACGGGTCCTGAAAGTTGTCTTAAGAATGTCTGAGTCCCGAATCTTTAGCTGGTGATACCCAGCCCTCAGATCAATCTTGGAGAAGACCCTCACTCCGTGAAGCTGGTCAAATAGATCATCAATACGAGGCAAAGGATACTTGTTCTTGATTGTGACTTTATTCAACTGCCTGTAATCAATGCACATTCTCATGGTACCATCTTTCTTTCACAAATCGAATTGGTGCACCCCAAGGTGACACACTAGGCCCTTATCAAGGAGTTCCTGAAGCTACTCTATCAGTTCCTTAAACTCCACCAGTGCCATACGATATAGTGGAATAGAAATGGGCTGAGTGCCCGACACTAAATCAATACCGAAGTCAATATCCCTATCCGGCGGCAGGCCCAACAGGTCTACAGGAAAAACATTCGAAAAATCTCACACTACCGGAATAGAATCAATAGTAGGGGTCTCCGCCCTGACATCCCTCACAAAGGCCAAATAAGAAAGACAACCTTAACCAATCATCTGCTGGGCCTTCAAGTATGAAATCACTCTACTGGGAACATACTCCAAAGAACCTCGCCACCCAATCCGTGGCAACCTTGGCATCGCCAACGCCACACTCTTAGCGTGAAAGTCCAGAATAGCATGACATGGAGACAACCAATCCATACTCAATATCACATCAAAATCAACCATACTAAGGAGCAACAAATCAAATCTAGTCTCTAATCCCCCAATAGTCACTACACACGACCGGTATACGGGGTCCATAACAATAGTATCGCCCACCGGCGTAGATACATGAACAAATGAAACTAAAGACTCACGAGGCATGTCCAGATAATGAGCAAAATATGACGACACATATGAATAGGTGAAACCAGGGTCAAATAATACAGAAATATCTCGATGACATACAAATATAATAGTTGCGATCACTATGTCTGAAGTAATGGAATCTGGTCTGGCACGAAGTGCATAGAAACGGGCCTGACCGTCACCTGATCAGCCTCCCTCTCTAGGGCGAGAGCTGACTAGGCCCCACCCCGAGCTGAATGAGCGAGTAGTGTAGCTGCTGGTGTTGTGCCATCGGATGAGAACTCAGCTGTGGACGAGGCTTGATGAGAACTCTGCGTTGGTAGTGCACTGAAAAAACTCTCCCTCTCTAGGGCGACCTCTAGCTTACTAGGTCCTACCCCAAGCTGAATGAGCGGGTGGTGTAGTTGCTGGTGCTGTGCCATCGGATGAGAGCTCTACTGTGGACGAGGCTTGGTGAGAACTCTGCGTTGGTAGTGTACTGGAAAAAGGCTCGCCTGAGCGAGCAATGTGAAAATTGTGGCTGACTGACGCATCACGATGAACTGGTTGAGTCGTCTGAGCATGACTATAGGGACGACCCCTACCGTGGTGGAACTGAACCCCAGAAGGAACACCACCAAAACTACCTGTTCCACGTGGCCTCTCTCTCAACCCGCTTCTAGCGGCGGACAGACTCTATCTCCTGAGCAATGTCAACAACCTCCTCAAAAGTAGCACCAAACACCCTCTCCCTAGTCATAGGCACCCGCAGCTAAAATATAAGGCCATCAACGAACCTCCTAATACTCTCCCTAGCAGTGGGAATTAGCCAAACTGCATGACATGCCAACTCAGAAAACCTCATCTAATACTGCGTCACAGTCATATCATCCTGATGCAACTGCTCAAACTGCTTGCGCAACTCCTCTCTACGAGACTGCAGCACATACTTCTCCAAGAAGAGAACAGAGAACTCCTGCCATATAAGTAGTGCCGCACCAACCAGCCTACGTCTGTCATAAGCCTCCCACCAGGTGAAGGCAGCTCCAGTAAACTGAAAAGTTGTGAACGAGACCCCACTAGTCTCCAGAATACCTGCTGTACAGAGGATCCTCCGATATCTGTCAAAAAAACCCTGGGCATCCTCTCCCTCTGCACCGTTGAAAGATGGAGGCTGGAGCCTCCCGAACCTCTCCAATCTACGCTTCTCATCATCAGGCATGATAGTTACCACATAGTCCTGAGCAGCTGCAATCGACTGGGCTGGTGGTGCACCCGATGTGTGGAGTCCCTACGTCACCTGCTCGGGTGTGCGGGCGGCAGGAGTCTGAGCGACTCCCCCGGCCTAAGAAGTGGTTGCTCCGTCCGGAACAGAGACCGCCTGAGCAAGACTGGTGCACAGAATCAAATTCTGAGCTAAGGACTCCTAAAGGCCTGGAATAACAATGGGCACAGCTGGTGCCTGAGCTGGTCCCGCTGGTCGTCCACAACTGGGACCTGATCCCGAACTGGGGCAACTGGTGGATCTGTAGGTGCTGCCTTAGCTGCTGTGCGAGCTGCACCTCTGCCCCTACCACTGCTTCTACCGCGACCTCGGCCTCTCGAGGCCCCAACTGGTGGTACTGGTGGTTGTTCGTCCCATCCAGCAGCACATGTCCTCACCATCTATGAGAGAATAGCATAAAAAAAGTTTAGTTACTAGAATCAATAGGTTTGCACGACAAGAAATCAAGAATGTGAAGTTTCCTAAGGGTTCGACAACCTCTTGAAGATAAGTACAGACGTCTCCGTACAAATCCGCAAGACTCTACTAAACCTGCACATGACTCATGAGACCTATGTAACCTAGTCTCTGATACCAATCTGTCACGACCCAAAACTCTAACCTGTCGTGATGATGCCTATCGATGGTACTAGGCAAGCCGATTTTCAAAATACTTCGATATTTCATAAAAGATAAACCAAAAGCTTTTTTTTCATAACAAAGTTCTCATAAAATAGGAGTTAAACTCAAAGTACAATGTGGAAGATAGCCCCAAACATCAGGGTGTCCCCAAGTCATGAGCATCTAGACAACAAGTCGAAGAAACGGTGTCTACAAGAGTCTGTGTCTAAATGTCAATACTGTAAGCACGTGATTTTTGCCCTATATGAAATACTCCCATAAAATCCCAAGAAAAATAGAGTTTTGTTAATTATTTGCCATTTTAGGATTTTTTGAAGAATTCTTAATTGTTTGCATTTTGTGCATGTTTAATTTTTACTTTAATCATGAAAAAATACCAAAAATATCACGCATGGCATTTAGGCTTTATTTTTACATTTTTTTTTAGGATTAATCGATAGTTACTTATTTTATAAAAAAATTAAAAATCACAAAAAATGTTTCATTTTTATACTTTTTCCTTTCATTGATTTTTTCTCTTTTAATTTAGGATTAAGTAGCTTTTATAATTAGTTAATTAGTTTAATTTCACATTTTTAGATAACCTAGGATTTTAATTTTAGGATTTTTACTTAAAGAAAAAGAAAAATAAGAAAAGTAATTTGAAGAAAAGATTTGATTGGATATTGAGCTAGTTCTTGTACCCAAATTAAATCCAAATTTTCTTACCTAGCCCATAATTCCCAAGCCCATAATTCCTAGGCCCATACCCCTAACCTAATCCCTACCCTATATAATAGTACCTAATCCCTAAATACACCTAGACATTATCAGATCTCTCACCCCCTTTTCCTAATAGCAGCGGCGCAAGAGATAATAAATGAGAGACTCCTCCCTTTGAAAAAAGCTGAGCGTCGTTCTTCAATCTTCCTCCTGATCTCTCTCGACTGAACACAAAACAGACCTCATCCTCTTCCCTTCAAAACCTCACGATATCCACCCCAAAACAGCCCCAAATCTCCAATCTCCCTCTCTCAAAACCCAGCCGACGGACCTCTCCGATTTTTCTGTCTATAGTCGCGTCATCCAAAAAAGGAGAGAGAATGAAATAGAGATAGAATAAAGTTTTCGGTTTGATTCTCGCGTTCGAGCTTCAAAAGTTTCGATTGAGGTTTTCGGCGAGGTTCCGACCAGATTTTCAGTAGTATTTCTCATTTTCTTTCGATGTTCCGGAGCAACCACTTGTATTTGTCGGAGATCTCTTACAACATATCAAATAAATTTCATAGAAGTAGTGTTTCAATGATTTCTGGGTGTTCAGGCTGCTGTTGGATTTACAATTGAGGCTGTTTGTTGCTGTTATGTTGTCCGATCTCCTCTCCTACTTCAGAAGTTTGCTCGTTGTTTTTTTTCCAGTTAATTTCGGCTGCTAGGTATGTCTAGACCTCTCTGTAATGCGTTTTAACTAGGCAAATGAAATTAGAATTATCCACGCTGTTGTCTATGTTTAATTTTGTATGCTCACTGTATTTACCTTGTTATGTTTGTTTATGGCCGTTTGTCTTTTAAAGATTGAATGAGATTGTTTACATTTTGGCTGCCGATAATTATCTTAACTCTCTTGTCCTCCGTTGCTCAAAATGCTTAGCACACGGTTAAAATGGCGTCACTGATTTGAAGCAGCATATAGGAATTTCACTAGTCTTGGTTTACTTTAAGTTGTCATGTTAGAATTGAAGTATGTGCTATGCTATTTTCTTTTTCGTTTTCATGAACGTTAAGGTTGGAGGAGTGCATAGTAGTTTATTAGCTTTGTTTTTCTACAAATGGTGGAGCAGGATATGATCCTTGAGATTTGTTCCATGCGAAATTAGTGCCTGTTGAATTTTCTTTTTTTAGGAGAGTGTATTTGAAGTTTTGAATCTAGAGATTAATTTTCAGAATATTGGAATGACAATGTGATTATCATTTTTCAGTAATTTGGATTCCTACTAAATAAACAAGTTCTTTTACTTTATTCTGATTTTGTTAGCTAGCTGTTAAGAAAGAAATGTTATTGCCGTAAGTTTTGTTACTTTGTATAATCTCAAATTAGTTTTAGGAGAACAATTCATGAACATTCATAGGTTGTTTTAATTGAGTACAAGTCTTTGAAATAATTTGAGACGTGCCATGCCAAACAAAATTTATAATCCATGGCCCTCATAAGATTAGATTCAAGAACTAACACTTATAGAAAAGAATTTGAGGCGTGCCATGCCAATTAAAATCCCAAAATCATGGCCCTCATTTAATTAATTTTAATCCTTTAGAAATCGAGGCGTGCCATTTAGCGAATTTTCATGGCCCTCGCAAAGTTGCAAACGCGTAGTTGCTTTAGGCGCGTTATTTTAATAATTTACCTTCCTAAACTCGGGTGCACATTTATGTGACCCAAATCCAAATCACAACGAAGTCGAAATGTGTCAAAAACCACGGGTGCATTTATGTGACGTGGTTCGAGACGCGTTTTCACGAAGTTGCAATTCTCTTTGAAAAAACATAACAATAAAAGTGGTTTGAAGTTAAAAAGCACAAAAGTTAAAACATGTATTAAAATCAAATTTTTAGCCAATTATAATAATTTAAGCAACCGTGCTAGAACCACGGGATCCGGGGGTGCCTAACACTTTCCCTCGGATCAACAGAATTCCTTATTCAGAATTTCTCGTTCGCAGACTCCAACAGGGAAGTCGAAATTTTCCTCGATTTGGGATTCAAGTTAAACCGGTGACTTGGGACACCAAAAGCCAATCCTATCCCAAGTGGCGACTCTAAAAACCAAATAAATAATCCTATTTCAAATAATGTCACTTTAAATGGAAAAACTCCCTTATGCCTTATCCTTTGGGGTGAGTGTGTAAAAAGGAGGTGTGACAAATACATAAAAGAAAGATAGCAAAGAGGGAGAGACAAGGACTGCGGACGCCAGCAGCTACCTCGTAAATCTCTGATACACGACCGCGCACAAGCTCAACGGCCTCCGCGACTGGACACACCTGAATCTGCACATGAAGTGCAGGGTGTAGCCTGAGTACAACCAACTCAGTAAGTAACAAAAACAAATAAGGAACTGAGAAGTAGTGACGAGCTATACCAATTCAGATCATTTCAGTAATTTCAACAATGAAAGTAGACATGGGTAAATTCCGGCAATATAAGTCAAGTTAGTTGCAAATATCCTAAGTTCAGGTAGACCAGATATAATATTTCCCAGAAGTCTAGAACAGTAACATGAATCAGCTAACTGTAGCAACAAAGCAAGACAAATACAACCTTTAAGGGTAACAGTCACTCAAGCTCTCAATAGCTCAAAACTCGGCTCTTATCCCTCAATACACACACTCAATAGGTACATGCGCTCACTAGGGGTGTGCAAACTCCGGAGGGGCTCCTAAAGCCCAAGCGCTATAATTCGCACGGACAATTCACGTGCTGCACGGACAAGTCACGTGCTATAATATCATATCAAGATCTGCACGGACAACTCAGGTGCTACAATATCATATCAGGATCCGCACGGACAACTCACGTGCTACAGTATCAATACCTCACCCTTAGGCCCCCGGCCTCACTGAGTCATCAACCTCCCTAGTCTCTCGGGCTCTCAGAAATCATATAAATCAGCCCAAACAGAGATAATAACATGTATCAACAAAGAACAAGAAGAGATGGAGGGGTGATATGCAAGTAAAATCATGACTGAGTACAAGACAACAAATAGCAGCTAATTCAACAAGTACACGACCTCAACGGGTCCCAACAGTGATATCATATGGCCTAAGCATGATTTTTAACATGAATTGTAGTCAAATTTTCATAAAATAGAGGAATCATTTAGTTAACAGTAAGCTATTCGACTTTACAGTCTCACTAGACGGACCAAGTCATAATCCCTTCGGTGCACGACCACACACCCCTCACCTAGCATATGCGTCACCTCCAAAATAATCACAACACAAAATTCGGGGTTTCCTACCCTCAAGACCAGATTCATAACTGTTACTTATCTCAGTCCGAGCAAAACGCTACTCCAAAATGCCTTTACCTCGTGAGTCGGCCTCCAAATATTCCAAATATAGACACAAGCAGTACAATACAATTAATATAGGCTAAAGGGATCAATTCCACAAGAAAACTACTAAATTAGAGCCAAAAACCCGAAATCGGTTTTACCCGGCACCCGAGACCACATCTCGAAATCCAACAAAAGTCACAAAACCCGAAAGCTCATCACTCACGAGTCTAACCATACCAAATTTATCAAAATCCGACACCATTTGGTCCTCCAAATTTCCAAAATTCACACTCAAATTCTCAATCCCTAAACCCCCAAATTTCACATCAAAAACTTACCAACTAGGTGTAAAATCAGTAGAGAATCACCATTATTGAAGATAAATAGACACAAGGAGTTTACCTCAGTAATCACTTCAAAAACCCTCTCAAAATCCTCCAAAATCCGAGCTCAAGGTGATAAAATGGTGAAGAATCTCGAAGTCCCGTATTTATATGTTCTGCCCAGGCCTTTCGCACCTGCGGCTAATACTCTGCTCCTGCAGTCTCGCATCTGCGGTGAAAATGCCACGTTTTTGGATGTCACTTGAACCCCCAGGGCTCGCACCTGCGCTCCAGGTTCCGCACATGCGAACGAGCATCTGCGGCCCTGGCCTCGCTTCTGCGGAGTCACTCCCTCCTAGCTGCATCCGCACTTGCATCGTCCTATGCGAATCTGCGCTACCGCAAGTGCCGGGAATCCTTCGCACGTGCGACCCCTGTCTTTCCTAGACTTGCCCACACATGAGACTTTCCTCTCCGCTTCCGTGGGCTCGCACCTGCGATGATACCTTTGCAGGTATGATTACACCAGCTAAGTCTTCACCTACCGGATCGCGGAGCCTTTCTCACATCTGCGGGCTCGCAGATGCGCATTTTCCCTCGCTCCTGCGATTCCCCAAGCCAACTCCAGCTACGCATCTGTGCCCACCTCACCGCACCTGCGACAATATCCTCGCAGGTGCGATTACACCGGCAACATGCCAACTTCAGCAATCTTCAAACTTCAAAACTTGTTCTGTTAAACACCCGAGATAAACCCGAGGCCCTCGGGACCTCAACCAAATATAACAACAAGTCTTATAACCCGAAACGAACTTAGTTGAATCCTCAAATCACCTCAAAAAACACCAAAAACACGAATTATACTCGGATTCAAGCCTAAAGAACTTCTAAACTTCAAAATTCCACAAACGACGCCGAAACCTATCAAACCACGTCCGATTGACCTCAAATTTTGCACATAAGTAATAAATTATGCCACGAACCTACTCCAATTCCCGAAAATCAAATACGACCTCGATATCAAAATTTCCACTGCCAGTCAAATTCGCCAAAACTTCAACTTTTGCCAATTCAAGCTTAATTCTACTACAGACCTTCAAATCACATTCCAGACGCAGTCCTAAGTCCAAAATCACCTAATGGAGCTAACGGAATGATAAAAATTCAAATCGGAGGTCGTTTACACATAAGTCGACATCTGGTCGACTTTTCCAACTTAAACTTCCAATTAAGAGACTAAGTGTCTCAATTCACTCCGAAATCACTTAGGACCCGAA
Organism: Nicotiana attenuata; assembly: GCF_001879085.1. NCBI lineage: Eukaryota > Viridiplantae > Streptophyta > Magnoliopsida > Solanales > Solanaceae > Nicotiana > Nicotiana attenuata. The sequence continues at coordinate 1,137,776 of NW_017670255.1, read as the reverse complement.
CCAACTAACCCGGTAAGTCATAATGCGACCGGAGAACACAAAAGAAGTATAAAATAGGGGAACGAGACTATAACTCTCGAAACAATCAGCCGGATCGTTACAATTCCATCGAACTAAACTGTTATATAACTAATTTATTCCCTGTGACTAGTAGAACTACTTCATTGGATTAGTAACGATATAAATCATGTTTGACATAGAATATATATCATATACGCTGCACTCATTAGTCACTACTATAAGAAAAAACATATTTCTTAGATTTCACTAATATAAAATTCAGATTTTAATTTTATACAATTGCTCCTATTAAGATACAAAATAATTAGTTCCAAGTACATTATGCATTGAATTTTATTATATAAAAAGAGCTAAGAAGTTACAAATACATAATCCTCCATTTACACAAACACGTATTTTCATATTCAACCCATTCCATTGATCCACTCTTCTCCCCGATCTTACCCCTTCCTGTTTCTTGCTTACTAATTTTTTTACCTTTATTTATCATTACTACAGTGGAGTTTAAAGAAGAGTAGATATGTAGGAGGGTTTTTGATATTTTTAATTTCTGATTAGATAATCATACTATATTATAAGCATGAAAACTTTTAGGTGAAGTTAGTTTACTAACATGTCCTTTAAAAACTGAATGACCAAATTACCCTCTAACCTACAAGAAAAATTAATTTTCATAAATGTCTAGAAAATTTAATATGGCTTACGATGTATGAAGGTGTTCTTTGAGGATGTATCTATCAATATTTTGAAATCCACAACTATAGATTATGACTAATTAACGTGGCAATTAATAGTTCCATTTTTCAATGCCTGATATTACTCCTAAAGGGGATAAAATGGGTAGAGGTTACGTTTGGGAAGAAAGGAAGAGGAAAATCCAAAGGTTGTTTGGATCAATTTTCATGGTTTTGTAGAGATCACTATTCATTCCTATTAGTATTGCAATGACATCTTGAGATTCTTCTTTTGTTGGTTTAGATTTGTTGCACTTGATTGTTTGATGTGCTCCAGTTTATCAAATAAACAATATGGGATTTTGAAAAATTAGTCATTCTGTTACGACCCAAAATCCACTAAGGGTCGTGATAGCGCCGGACACCATTGTCAAGTAAGCCAACACTAATTAATTGGTAACTTCTTATTTTAGCTAACTCTGAATTTACTTCTTTTATATATTTAAACAATAAAGAATAAGTTTCACTGAATGAATAAAAATAGCTTTAACAATTTCAAATACTGAATAATCCCATAGACATCCCAGAACCCGGTATCACAAGTGCATGAGCAATTACTAAGAGGATCGAATAAAGTACAATCACTGTACGGAATACAAATTGGACAGAAGTAAATACAATACGCTGGAAGAGACTATTCTGGCTGCGGGTCGCCTCGAAGTGCAGCTCACCTAGTTTTCGTATCATCCATGCTGCTACGCCCAGTAGGCCGCTAGAAATACCTGTACCTGTGCAACAAAATGCACAGCAAGTGTAGCATGAGTACGAAAACAATGTGTACTCAGTAAGTATCCCGCCTAATCTCGAAGAAGTATAGACGAGAGGTCGACTTCGACACTTACTAGTGATCCAATAATGATAAATCGATAATGTAACAAATTGAGGATTTATATAAGCATGACTGTAATTCAATAAATTGAAGCAAGTGAGCAATTTTTTCTTTTATAGGAAATTCCCAAATCCCTTTTCATCATTTATACCTTTATTCTCAAACCGGGAAGAAACAATATCACTTCAATGAATTTCAAGGCAAGCAATACAAGCATGCGCAAATCATGTCGAGGACGTACGACCCGATCCAACAATATTTAAACTGTGCATTGCCAGAGGGTCGAATGCGCGCGAACCATAGATGCATCTATTTAATCTACCGAGGCGTTCGGCCCGTCCCACAATAGATAAACACATTCAATAGTCAAATCAAGGATGCATCAAGGAGCAATTATTCAGAGAAAAGCCAATTCTCTTTTAACAATTCAAGAACAAGAAGTTTAATCTTTTCTAGAAATTCAATTACTAATTCGATGTGATTTAAGCAATTCAAACTGTCAATGAGATTACAAATATTCCAAGTATAGTATGCTTTTTGGTCCTAGACTACCTGGACTTAAATATAATAGTAGCTACGCACGGACTCTCGTCACCTCGTGCGTACATAGCCCCCACAAATAGGAGCACAATCCAATTAATTCACCTATGGGGACAATTCCCTCTTACAAGGTTAGAAAGGAGACTCACCTCGATCCGAAGTTCCATAACCGGCAGTCCACGCCCTTCCGAAGACTTAAATTGATGCACAACGCTCCGAAACTAGCCAATAATTATACGAATCCATTAATATATGTTCAATTACTCATTATAATCCAATTTATAACAATTCCTAACCCCGATCGAAAAGTTGACAAAAATTCCCTCGGGCCCACGTGCCCGAATTCTGAAATTTTTCGAAGATAAACTTTACCCATAACCTCACGAACTCAAATATATAATTTACTCTCAATTTCATGTCCAAAATCGTGGTAAAAATCCAAAATATAAATTTCTAGGTCTTCCACCAAACTCACAATTTTCACTAATTTTCATGCTCTAATCCATATATAATCGAAGTATTTAACTCAAAACTAGCATAAATTACTTACCTCATGCTTGATGGTGAAAATGGATCCTCAAAGTTGCTCCAAAATTTGGCTCCAAAATACACAAATACGTAAATCAAGAAAGGACTGTCAAGTTATTTAGAAGAGAGTTTAATCAAAAAAAAGTTCAGAATCATAAGCAAAGAGATACAGGTTCAATTTGCAGATTTATAGTGCGTCTGAAAGTCCAGGGTCCCCAAAGTGGAACCCTAACTCAAACATAAAATCAAAATCGCCAAGGAAAACCCCCAAATCCTAGGGTTTCACAATTGAGCCAGACATGGAGGTGAGAAAGCAAGCCATTTGTTTCAGAACCTCAGCAAAACAGACATGATAGCACGCTTGAACGACAAAGGAAGAAAAAATCATGAACAACATATTTGAGAAAACTCAGAACCTAAAAAAGTTCAGAAAGGGGAGATAATACAAACTTGAACACAAGCAGATGAAGCATGTAAGAACATGAACAGAATCCCGTAAACAAAATCAAATAACTTAACGGTAGACACATATAGTAAAAGAGTAAAGAAAACATATCAAAGATTAACAGGAGTAACATGTATAGTAGAAAAGAAAAGGTAAAAGATAGTACATGCGTAAAATAAAAGAAATCACACGAGCAGGGTATAAACAAACACACATAATGCAAATAAGAAGAAAAAATCAGAAAGATTTTTCCCAAAAATCCTTTCAGAAACCCTAAAATCGGAGAGAAGCGATTTTGACAAAACTTTTGGGGAAAACACTTTAGATGGCAAGAAAAGCATAGATACAGTATAGATCTAACCAAATAATGGTGAAAGTACCTCGAATAGCTTAGGGTTTCGGAGAAACCCTTGAAATGAGAAAGGCTTGGAAACAGGTCCGATCTTGAGTCGGAGAGGTCAAGAATCAAGTTCCTGAGCCTTGAATCTGCCGGAGCATGGCCGGAGAAGCCATGGAATCAAAGATCGGAGAAGATCGGAGGGAGAACCATCGAAGTCAGCCTTCCAGACTTCGAACATTCAAGGTCTAATGGTGGAGGGGGTGGGTAAAGACCATCCATGGCGTGGGAAGCCATGGATTCCGGTGAAAAAATACGGTGAAGGAAGGTGGGAGGAGGCTATGGTTCCGAAGAACTGATGAGAGGATTTGAGAGTATTTTGGGATTCTAGGGCGGCGGGTCAGGTGAGAATGAGGGGGATTAGGGTAGGTCATTTAGTTTAATTATGGAAGGGCGAGTTTTGGCCGTTGATCTTGAGTGATCAACGGTCCAGATTTAGACGGGTAGGTGGGGAACAGGTTGGGTCGTTTGGAATTGGGTCGATTAATTGGGTAGAATTGGGTATATTTAGGGGCTAAAATTGAAATAAAATGGGGGCTGTAATTGAAATAGAAATGGGGCTAAATATTAAATAGCCAATTTTCCCTTTTTATTTATAAAAAATAGTAAAGATGATTTTAAAAGTAAATTAAAAATACTGGACAATTAATAGTGTATAAATATTAATTTAAAAATAATGGGACCAATTTTATAATAAAAAATGCTATTAATCTTAGATTAGGCTAAAATTGCAATTGTATGCAATTTAACCTTTTAAATACCAAATAAATTTGTAAAAAATATACGAAAAATCACCCTAGCTATATTTTGGTATAAATACGAAAATAAAATAAATTATTCACCAGAATTGATAGTTTTGGGAATAATTACTGATTTTGTATTGCTAAAATGGACAACAAATTGATTTTAAAAATCTTTAAAAATTAGGAAAAATACCAAAACACTTGGGCATGCTTATATATGCTTATATATGCTATTTTGAAAGTACTTTGGATATAAAAAATTACATAGGGATAAATTGGATATCAACAGCTGCCCCTCTTTACCCGGGAAGGATGAAAGAGTTATCGGGTAAAGATATGATGGCCAATTTTGACCGAACGAAATGATTTGAAGAATTTTGACCGAGCTCTGGTTCCTGAGCCGCCTACATATCCTTGGTTTTACAGGAATCAAGCTGTACGTAGTTCAGGATCCGTCGACGGAACATGCCGATGGAGATTTTTTCAAGAGCGGACGACTTATTCAGGTTGGGGAGGATGGTCAGAGTTTAATAGGCTGCGGGAACTGGAGCGGGATTGCTCCTGCCGAGACGACCGTTGCTAGCCGGTGTACCTGCAAATGAATAATACCAACATATATTGTGTGTAAATTTAAACGTGATGCAAGTTCCCGTTGGACCATGAATGTTGTCTTTGTACGGTTAGGATTACGTCCTCGGACTATGGTGTCCTGGGCCATGAAACACATAATAAAGGATTCGCAGGCTATGAAATGATGCTCTCGGGCTATGAGAATGATGCCTCCGAACCATGATGCCTTTGAATAATGCGATGCAGAGATAAAAGTGGGGTCCTCAGGCCATGGCATGATGTTCTCGGGCTATGAAAATGGTGCCTCTGATCGATGACGCCTTCGGATGATTTCTGCGATCTTTCAGCCCATGAAATGCAGGATTTGGCGATCTTTCAGCCGATGCAAGTTTAATAAAATGGCGATATTTCAGCCGATGTAAAGTGTAAATATAAATGGCGATCTTTTAGCCGATGCAAGACTTAAATAAGGTGGCGATATTTCAGCCGATGTAAAAATATAAGTAAAATGGCAATCTTTCAGCCGATGCAAGATTTAAATGAAGTGGCGATATTTCAGCCATGCAAAAATATAAGCAAAATGGCGATCTTTCAGCCGATGCAGGATTTAAATGAAATGGCGATATTTCAGCCGTGCAAATGGAGACAGAGCTTAGCCTTGGAACGCAGAATAGTAGCCCTATGCAATTATGGAGACAGAGCTTAGTCTCGGAAGGCAGAATAGTAGCCTTATGCAATTATGGAGACAGAGCTTAGTCTCGGAAGGCAGAATAGTAGCCTTATGCAATTATGGAGACAGAGCTTAGTCTCGGAAGGCAGAATAGTAGCCTTATGCAGTGCAAAAATGCAAATGGAGGTAGAGCTAACCTCGGAAGGCAGAATAGTAGCCTTATGCAATGCAAGAAATGCAAATGGAGGTAGAGCTTAACCTCGGAAGGCAGAATAGTAGCCTTATGCGGAAGATGAGAGACGAGTAGTAGTAAAAGATTCTTAGCTGATAACGGATAGCTGGTTGTTGATTGCGACATTGTGGTTGCTGGGGATATCGGATAGTGGTTGTGAAGCGATAATTTCGGGAATTGTGTTCCTGAAAGTACGAGTGTGTAAATGGATTTGCTGATTTGTGACTTGGGTGCCTGCATCCAAAGAAAAATTGTGAGTTTTGTAAAGGGACCGATTAGTTCGCATTTCCGCTGGCTTCGCTTGACTGGCTCGGCTCTGTTTATGGTGATACTGTAGGTACCTGTGCAACAAAATGCACAGCAAGTGTAGCATGAGTATGAAAACAACATGTACTCAGTAAGCATCCCGCCTAATCTCGAAGAAGTAGAGACAAGTGTCGATGCCCCCTTTTTCTAAAGGCGAAATTAGGTTTACGACGTTTGGGCGGATAACTCTTTTCCTTTTGGGATTTGGGTTTGAGATTTAGAAGAGTCGCCACCTAATGATTAAGTGCATTAGGACACTAAGAAGGAAATGAAAAGAAGAAGAACCAGAGAATGGGTAAGGGCTTGAAATTATCTCGGGGGGAAGGTGTTAGGCAACCCCCAAGACCCACTAGTGTGGTTCCCGGCCATGCTATAATTGTGACTTTAAATACAAACAACAAATAAAATACAAGACAATTCTCACATAACGATTGCAAGTAGGGGAAGTATAAAAGTTAAATAAACGAGCTGAAATTTGGGACTAGGCAATTTTATAATTTATTTAAAGAATATACAAGTGCAGAAAAATAGGGGGTCAAAAAATTGATACAAATAATCAAACAAAGGGATGAAATGGGGCGGAAATTTGGGAGAGAAAAACAGTAATGGAAATTTAAGAGATTTTTAAATGATTAAAGCAAAGGACGAGGTTTAAAAGAACTGAAAACTGACAATTTTAAAAATTCTGAAAGAAGGAAGTAAACACATAAAGAGGGAGGGGGTCCTAGGCTTATAAATAACATGGATCACCCATGTAACACCCGATAACCAATTATACACGTGGTGTTATCGCGTAATCATCATATCCATGTCTACCCTTACCCACCCCGTTAAGGTACTAAAGCGCGGAATGGTCTCGTTACTTATTGCATGCTACTACCCGCCCCGATCCTATCAGTCCCGGAGGTAGTTGGGACTACTAATCCTAGAGAGAAGGGATATTAGCTTTTGAAGTTTAAAAAGGACAAAATCTAGTGCGACAAATGAAACACACAAGAGTAGTTAAGGGGAAAACACATAGCAGTTAAGGCTCAAATATGCCTCCTCATTCAAAGCAGAAATTGTTTAGCATGACTTACAAGTACTGGTTAGGTCTTTAATTAAACTTACATAAAGGGGGTGGCTGATTTATTACATATTTTCAGATAAGAAGTCCGAATTAGGCCTGCTTGCTGATTGTATTATTAAGGACTGGTATAATTAATTGATTACCTAATGGTTTGCCTAGGTGAAACCTATAGGCATGATATCTAACAAGGTCAAACATACTGATTTTAAGGAAGATTACTAACTTTAGAAATAAACCAATTCTACGGATATTAACAACATTATTACTGATTTTAGACTTTGCGGATTAATCGGATTTAAACGATTGCTCCTATAGGCATGAATTCTAAGCGCTACTGATTTTAAAGCGGTTATGTAAGTGCAGGAATCCTATGAGCATGGTATCTAGGATGCAATTCATTATTCCTTAACCTATGGATTATTTGCCTAATGACATGTGTATATGCAGAAGTGCAAAAAACTTATAATCATGATTTCTATATGCAGAAGTGCAGAAACTTATAGACATGATTTCTAATGAAATGCATAACTTATAGACAGGATTTTTAATGCAGTAATGAAACAACTTATAGGCAGGATTTCTAATGCAGTAATGAAACAACTTATAGGCAGGATTCTAATGCAGTAATGAAACAACTTATAGGCAGGATTTCTATATGTAGATGCATAAACTTATAGGCAGGATTTCTATATGTAGATGCATAAACGAAAAAACAGGCTGTGATTGCAGAAATAAATACCTAAAGCATGATGTCTACCCACATGCATAACATGAGTGACCCTCCCCTTTTCACTATACACCCCATAAGTTATTATAAATTATTACAACCCGAATGAATCCAGAAAAATAAAAAAAAATACATCAGAAATTAAAGTTCCAACCAAGGAGAGCCTAATTCAGTCTCCTAGTCTGAAACATGAAATAAACCCACTTCCAAAGATCAGATTTCCAGAGCCTTTCTCATCCTTTGGGTGTGTCAAAGTTCCAAGGAGCTTCATGAACTCCAGGCAGTGCTTAAACCCAATTACATTTGCAGGATCAGATTATAGTGCAGTGTGGAAGGGCCAGCCCTCAAATGTCCAAGTTCTGAGGGAACTCAAGGTCCCCAAGGCAGGGCTCATAGGAGGGGGGCAGAACTTAGGGTCTAAGAATAAGTGTAAGTGCAATAAAGGGGGAACTAGGGAAAGCCATGACAAAACTAGTGGTCATGCCCAGCAATTAGGATGTTGGCACACCCCTGACCAGCCTGTCAGCTTGAATTTGGGAGTTAGGACCTATTGAAGGTCATGTTCAGACCTGGGCAGTAATTTGGATACTGCCAGGCCACGAACTTTAACTCAGCACACAAAAGGAAATGGGGGTATGGGGGGCTTATAACAAGCAGTAAACATAAAAGCAGGTAATATACAAAACATGAGCAACAAAGTAGACAGGAATAGAGCAACTGTAAAATAAACACATAGGGAAAGAGCTGAAATCAAAATTGAGACATACCAGTTTCAGGAAAAACAAATAAGTAAAAACAGCAGTCTTGAAAAGCCAAGTTGCAAGCAAAGCTGTACAAAAGTCTCAGCAGAGAATAGAGAGTTTGAAAGAGTATTGTGATTGAAAGTATGTGTGTGAGAGTATGAGTATTGGACTTTAGGATTCAGAAGTTCAATGTTCTAAAATTGTAAAGTTTTCAAAGCTTAAAAGCCTGTTCAATGCAGAAGGGTCGAGCCCCTTTTATGGTGCAGCAAATAAGCAAGAAAAAGGTAATGAAATAACATTGTAATAAGTCTCCCTTTAGTTAAGGGATTCTGATTTTAAACGGGTAAAAACAATAAAGGAAAGGGGTTTAAAAAATATTTTCCTAGCAGTATAATAGAGGGTAAGTACATAGAAGCTATTTATGGCAACAAACTAATAGTACACGGTTTGTAAAAAAAAGAAAGGGAATCAACCAGTAAAATCAAAATTTCAGCCTTTTACTTGAATGAATCAAGTCAGGAAAGGGGGTAAAGAAAGGTTCAAGTAGGGAAAATCAGTAACAATCAAGTGAACACAATTAAAGGAATTCGGAATCAATTAGTAGTTGGAAAAACCTTTTTGAAAGAAGAGTTCTCATATATAAAATACACAAATACGTAAATCAAGAAAGGACTGTCAAGTTATTTAGAAGAGAGTTTAATCAAAAAAAAGTTCAGAATCATAAGCAAAGAGATACAGGTTCAATTTGCAGACTCATAGTGGGTCTGAGAGTCCAGGGTCCCCAAAGTGGAACCCTAACTCAAACATAAAATCAAAATCGCCAAGGAAAACCCCCAAATCCTAGGGTTTCACAATTGAGCCAGACATGGAGGTAAGAAAGCAAGCCATTTGTTTCAGAACCTCAGCAAAACAGACATGATAGCATGCTTGAACGACAAAGGAAGAAAAAATCATGAAGAACATATTTGAGAAAACTCAGAACCTAAACAAGTTCAGAAAGGGGGAGATAATACAAACTTGAACACAAGTAGATGAAGCATGTAAGAACATGAACAGAATCCCGTAAACAAAATCAAATAACTTAACGGTAGACACATATAGTAAAAGAGTAAAGAAAACATATCAAAGATTAACAGGAGTAACATGTATAGTAGAAAAGAAAAGGTAAAAGATAGTACATGCGTAAAATAAAAGAAATCACACGAGCAGGGTATAAACAAACACACATAAATGCAAAATAAGAAGAAAAAAACTCAAGAAAGATTTTT
>NW_017670255.1:1123246-1126287 GCF_001879085.1 Nicotiana attenuata | reverse complement strand
CGATGAAAGCTTAAATAAGGTGGCGAGTATTTCAGCCGATGTAAAAATATAAGTAAAATGGCAATCTTTCAGCCGATGCAAGATTTAAATGAAGTGGCGATATTTCAGCCATGCAAAAATATAAGCAAAATGGCGATCTTTCAGCCGATGCAGGATTTAAATGAAATGGCGATATTTCAGCCGTGCAAATGGAGACAGAGCTTAGCCTCGGAACGCAGAATAGTAGCCCTATGCAATTATGGAGACAGAGCTTAGTCTCGGAAGGCAGAATAGTAGCCTTATGCAATTATGGAGACAGAGCTTAGTCTCGGAAGGCAGAATAGTAGTCTTATGCAATTATGGAGACAGAGCTTAGTCTCGGAAGGCAGAATAGTAGCCTTATGCAGTGCAAAAATGCAAATGGAGGTAGAGCTAACGTCGGAAGGCAGAATAGTAGCCTTATGCAATGCAAGAAATGCAAATGGAGGTAGAGCTTAACCTCGGAAGGCAGAATAGTAGCCTTATGCGGAAGATGAGAGACGAGTAGTAGTAAAAGATTCTTAGCTGATAGCGGATAGCTGGTTGTTGATTGCGACATTGTGGTTACTGGGGATATCGGATAGTGGTTGTGAAGCGATAATTTCGGGAGTTGTGTTCCTGAAAGTACGAGTGTGTAAATGGATTTGCTGATTTGTGACTTGGGTGCCTGCATCCAAAGAAAAATTGTGAGTTTTGTAAAGGGACCGATTAGTTCGCATTCCCGCTGGCTTCGCTTGACTGGCTCGGCTCTGTTTATGGTGATACTGACGGCTACTTGCGGTAAATGGCTGAAATTACTTCGGAATTTTGAGGGTCCTCCTCAAAATTCTGCCCCAGTTTCCAATTGCGAGGGGAAATGAAAATTTTATTGAATTGTGACCGAACCCATAAGGCTGCCTACGTATCCCCTCTTAAACGAGAATCAGGTCAGACGTAGTTCAAATTACATAAGGAAATCATAAATGGTTACACATAGTATCGCTTGACTGCATCTGAATTTATTGGTTTTGGCCAAACTTCTCCGTCCATTTATGCAAGTATGAGAGCTCCTCCTGTCAGAACCCGATGAACCATGTATGGACCTTGTCAGTTAGGGGAGAACTTCCCTTTGGCTTCATCTTGATGTGGAAAAATCTTCTTCAACACCAGTTGCCCAGGTGTAAACCGTCTTGCTCTGACTCTCTTGTTGAAGGCTCTGGTCATTCTGTTCTGGTAAAGTTGACCATGGCAAACCGCGTTCATTCTCTTTCCATCAATGAGAGCTAACTGTTCGTAACGACTCTTTACCCATTCTGCATCGTCGATTTCTGCTTCCTGTATGATTCTTAGGGATGGAATTTCTACCTCGGCTGGGATGACCGCTTCCGTACCATAAACCAGCATATAGGGAGTTTCACCAATCGATGTGCGGACTGTGGTGAGATACCCTAACAAAGCAAATGACAGCTTCTCATGCCACTTATGCTTTTCTACCATCTTTCTCAATATCTTCTTGATGTTCTTATTGGCGGCTTCTACAGCTCCGTTCATCTAAGGTCTGTAGGCTGTGGAATTCTTGTGTTTGATCTTGAAGGTTTCGCACATGGATTTCATCAAATCACTGTTGAGGTTGGAACCGTTGTCAGTAATGACTGATTCTGGGATCCCGAATCGACAAATGATACGATCACGGACAAAGTCTACCACGACTTTCTTGGTCACTGCTCTGTAAGATGCTGTTTCAACCCATTTAGTGAAATAATCAATTGCTACTAGGATAAACCTGTGCCCATTTGATGCGGCAGGTTCGATTGGTCCGATAACATCCATTCCCCATGCGGCGAACGGCCATGGCGAGCTTGTTGCATTAAGCTCATTTGGAGGAATTTTTATCATGTCTGCATGGATCTGAAAGTGGTGGCACTTTCGAACATACTGGATGCAGTCCGTTTCCATAGTCATCCAGAAATAACCTGCCCGGAGTATCTTCTTGGCTAAGACAAAACCGTTCATATGTGGACCACAGGTCCCGGCATGAATTTCCTCTAGCAGTTTGGATGCTTCCTTTGCGTCAACACACCTTAGCAATCCCAAATCAGGAGTTCTCCTATATAGGATTCCTCCGCTGTGGAAGAAATTGCCGGATAATCTTCGCAGAGTGCGCTTCTGCATAGCATTTGCAAGCTCTGGATATTTTCCTTCGGCCAAAAATTCCTTGATGTCGTGAAACCAAGGCTTTCCGTCTGCTTCTTCCTCGACATGAGCACAGTAAGCTGGCTGATCATGAATCTTTACTGGAATAGGGTCTATGAAGTTCTTATCTGGATGCTGAATCATGGATGATAGAGTGGCCAATGGATTGGCAAACTCGTCTTTATGAACCTCTTTCTCAACTCCTGTACATGATGCAAATACGGGAGTATCTTGGAGTTCTTGGTCGCCCATTCTTCTCGGACCTGATGTATAAGCAAATCCGAATCTCCAATCACTAGCAACTCTTGGACGTTCATGTCAATGGCCATCTTGAGCCCCAAGATGCAAGCTTCGTACTCGGCCATATTGTTGGTGCACGGGAACCTGAGCTTGGCGGATACCGGATAATGCTGGCCGATTTCTGATACTAGGACTGCTCCTATGCCAACTCCCTTGAAATTTGCTGCTCCGTCAAAAAACATCCTCCAACCGTCATAGTATTCTGCAATGTCCTCTCCTATGAAGGATACCTCCTCATCAGGAAAATACATCTTCAGAGGCTCGTATTCTCCATCCACAGGGTTTTTAGCGAGGTGATCCGCTAGGGCCTGTCCTTTGATTGCTTTCTGAGTCACGTAGACAATATCAAATTCACTCAGCAGGATCTGCCACTTGGCTAGCTTGCCAGTGGGCATGGGCTTCTGAAAGATGTACTTCAAAGGATCCATCCTTGATATGAGATACGTGGTGTAAGCACAGAAATAATGCCTTAACTTCTGAGCTACCCAAGTCAGAGCACAACAGGTGCGCTCTAGTAAGGAATACCGGGCCTCGTACGGGGTAAACTTCTT
>NW_017670255.1:1116593-1120959 GCF_001879085.1 Nicotiana attenuata | reverse complement strand
GTCGGTGTTTGTTCAGCTGGTCAACGACCGAGTATTCCTTGGCTTGTATCTTTCTCCAGAGATCACCGGGTCCAGTTTCAATGATGGCCTGTCGGCCAGAGGTCTGCTTACTCGACTCAGCTATGTGTTCTGGGGTATAAACCCTGCCGGTTCTTGTCATACCCTGCGCTGCAACTGTTTCTCCGAACTTGGCTTTTCCTTTCCTTCTTGCCTCGGCTGTGTAGTCCCACGGTATAGCTTTTGTGTGGAACGGTGTTACGGCTGTCATTGCTACTGGAATAGGCACCCTTGCCTTGGAAGGTAATACAGCAACTTCAAAGGGCTCAGGCGCCTTTGGGGACCCAAACTTGACCTCGATTGGTGTTGGCGTCTTTGCGGAGGCTGGTGCTTCAAACTCAAGCGATATTGACATGTTCACCTCAGCATCTTCGGAAGGCTGAATTTGGACTACAATCAGGTTAAGAGTGACCGTTGGTTTCTTTGGATCGTCACCTTCTGTGATCAAACCGATTGATCCTTTGGGATCCCAATCATCTTCTATTTCAATCGTATGAGCACTTCCACCCTTGTGGTCTGGTATAGGGTTGCTGCGGACGTTCGGAGCAGGCTCCTTTGCCACGATAATCTTGTTATCAATTAAAGTCTGGATCTTGTCCTTCAGGGAGCGGCACTCATCAATAGTGTGTTCGTTCATGCCAGAATGGTATGCACAGGTTTTGTTTGGGTTAATCCACTGGGAAGGGTTTTCAGGAGTTATGGCAGGGAGAGGGGTGACGTAACTAGCAGCTTTAAGCCTTTCATACAGCTGGTCGATTGGTTCGGCAATGGAGGTGTATTGTTTGGGAGGTCTGCGGTCGAAGTTTGGTCGGGGTCTAGGGAAATTTTGGCGAGTAGGAGGTGATTGATAGTGGGATGGTTGAGTGTTGTAGGCTTGGTAGACTTGTGCGGGTTGGGAATATTTGGGTGAAGTGGGTTGGTATGTGGGAGGTAGAGGTGATTAATAGGTAGGTGGTGGAGCTTGGTAGGAAGGTGCGGGGTAACTTGAGGTAGGTTGATACGTAAGAGGGGGTATTGGGTAGGTTTAGTATTTGATTGGGGATTTTGTTCTCTGTGCAACCATCACGGCACTCACATCCCTTTTCTTGGACGTGCCACCAGACTGTAGAGCCTTGTTGGTATCCTGTAATGCTTCAAAGTTAGTGACCATACCACTTTTAATACCTTCCTCTATCCTCTCCCCTAGCTTGATGATGTCGGAGAATTTCTGGCCTTCAATCAGCATCAACCTTTCGTAGTACTATGGGTCTTGAGCCCGGACGAAAAACCTGTTCATTTGTTCTTCTTCTAAAGCCGGCCTGACCTTAGCAGCTTCTGATATCCAACGAGTAGCATACTCGCGGAATGTCTCCGTAGGTTTCTTTTCAAGTTCTGGATGAAGAACACATCTGGTGCATTTTCCATGTTGAATCTGAACCTGTCCATGAAATCGGACGCCATACTTACCCAGTTTGACTACTTCTTCGGGTCTTGGCTAACGTACCAAGACAGTGCATCCCCTTTCAGACTTCTCATAAAGAGCTTCATGCGAACCTTTTCATCCTTTCCTACTCCGACCAGCTTGTCGCAGTATGTCCTCAAATGAACTCTGGGATCCCCGGTGCCATCGAACATTTCGAACTTGGGAGGTTTGTACCCCTCGGGCAGTTTGACATCTGGTTGAATGCAAAGGTCTTCGTAATTCAGTCCCTCGATCCCCTTGCTTCCTTCAACACCCTGAACTCGGCTAGTCAGCTTCTTGAGTTCTGCGGCCAGATTCTTGATAAGAGAGTCTTTGTCATCAGACTCAGGTGCGCTTGAGGCGGGCTAAATGGGGTGTGGTATGGTTTCCACATAGATAGGGGTATTGTGGTAATGATCATTTGTGGAGTTCAGTAGTTCGAGGATGAGCAGTGGGGTGTTGCTTGAAGTGTGGCATGTGTTGCAGTGGTGATGGGGAGTGGGTTGGTTTTGTGGCTTCGGGATGTTTTGAGGAGGTATGGGATTTTGAGTGTTGGGGAAGCTGATATCCGGGGTAGTGCGGGAAAATGACAAGCTTGCCAAGTTCCGAACTTGGTCCAATTCTTCCTGAAATTTTAAAAACTTCCGTTCGAGCTGGGAGGCACTTTCCTTGGAAACCTGAATACCCTGAGAAGTCTCTACTCTTTCAACTGAGCTTTCCTTTCTGATGTTGCTCAAATCTTCCATCTTTCCTTTGTTCTTGTTTCTGATAGGACTCGGAGGGGGAGGAGGCGGAGGACCCTTGGATCTTGTGGAATATGATGATGATGCCAGAGTGCACGAACTAACCTTTGGGGAGGGGAATAAGCAAAAGTAAAAACAAAAGGTAACAAGTTAGTAGGGATCGTGAGAAGAAAACGTTGCAACATTTAAACACATAGTGTAAGAATAAATCGTGTCCTAAATTGGGAACCTCGTTGTGCCCGAGGTAGGCCTAGCGACAAGTAAATTTGGAGAACTTAGAATTCTAAATTCCTCATTTTATTGATAAAAAATAAGACGAATCCCAAAACGATACTAAATAACAGGAAATAAAAGTGTCACTAGTGGCCATAGGCCTTATTACATTTGTAAAGCAAAAATAAACTCCTATCTACTTGGTCCCATAAGGACCTTCCCCGGGTTGAATGCTCTCGTTGATCAAATCCTCCAGTTCACGCAGATTCTCTAGTTAAAATGCCTTTGCCAGGCGTTCTCCTTCGTTTCCCTCAGCGTTCTGGCAGTCGGTGACTCTTTTTCTCACTTTTCCTTCCAATTCCAGCAGACTGTATTCCAGATATTCCAGCTTTTCGCTAGCCTTGGTGACCCTTTCTTTCCATTCATTGATTTGGTCACTTGATGGGAGATTCTCCACCTGGTTAGCAAGAGTGAGGGCGTGCTAACCATACCGAAGTCGGGGAACTCATGCCTCATTTTCTGCAAAACAAAAGGTTAGGCCTTTTCCCCCCACCGGACTCGACTATTTAACATCAATAATTAGCATAAGAAGCATTTAGTTCTCCAGATGAATGCACAGAACGTGGTAAGGTCCGTTTTGGTTTCAAGGAAACCTAGTGGACTTTGGACAAGGCTATCTTAAAGAGTCATTATGCGGACAACATAACTGACTCGACTAGGTTTGACCATGATGCATGTACAATTAAACGGAGTAAGGTTTCTATGGGATTTTAGACTGGTACCCTTGAGCGGACAACTCAAGAGGGAAAGGCGCGGAACCATCGACTACACCGTTGATCGACTGCTTTTACCGCAAATATGCCTTTGCCGGATTTAGGGGGTGATAATATCGGAAGAGCGCAACCACTCATTATAAGCGTTGCTATGGTCTTTTGTTTGGCACGAGTGGAATATTATGTCGAAAAAAATGCAATACAATAATTAAAAAATTGTCATGTACTTTCACGTTCATAAAGTAATAGTTACAATAATTGCTCGTAATTACAACAGTATTGAAGGAAAGCGGTAAAAGAAAGCATTAAAGAAAAGAAACAAAGAACCAAGTAAGTTTCGTAATAGAAAAGATATAAAGACATTAAATAAAGGCAATAAAGAAGCAGTAAAGTCACAAGCAACATGAAATGGTAAAAGCCTAAAGAAATCCCCAGCAGAGTCGCCACGCTGTCGATGCCCCTTTTTTCTAAAGGCGAAATCGGGTTTACGACGTTTGGGCGGACAACTCTTTTCCTTTTGGGAATTGGGTTTGAGATTTAGAGGAGTCGCCACCTAATGATTAAGTGCATTAGGACACTAAGAAGGAAATGAAAAGAAGAAGAACCAGAGAATGGGTAAGGGCTTGAAATTATCTCGGGGGGAAGGTGTTAGGCACCTCCCAAGATCCACTAGTGTGGTTCCCGGCCATGCTATAATTGTGACTTTAAATACAAAAAACAAATAAACATACAAGACAATTCTCACATAACGATTGCAAGTAGGGGAAGTATAAAAGTTAAATAAACGAGCTGAAATTTGGGACTAGGCAATTTCATAATTTATTTAAAGAATATACAAGTGCAGAAAAATGGGGGGTCAAATAATTGATACAAATAATCAAACAAAGGGATGAAATGGGGTGGAAATTTGGGAGATAAAAACAGTACTGGAAATTTAAAGAGATTTTTAAATGATTAAAGCAAAGGACGAGGTTTAAAAGAACTGAAAACTGACAATTTTAAAAATTCTGAAAGAAAGAAGTAAACACATAAAGAGGGAGGGGGTCCTAGGCTTATAAATAACATGGATCACCCACGCAACACCCGGTAACCAATTATACACGTGGTGTTATCGCGTGATCATCATATCCATGTCTACC